>NC_086326.1:33225451-33527042 GCF_036172605.1 Pelobates fuscus
TTGCCTTTGTTCTGAAAGTCTCAAGGAAAATTATTCTCTTTCTTGTGAAAAACAAAGTCCTCAGTAAAAACGAAATGTCAGTTTGATTTTCAAGAGCAAATGTCAAAGTGATTTTCGTAAAGCAAGGAGGCATTATCCTCCTACCCTTTTCATAATTGAATGTATCCTTTGCATCATCTTAAGATGACTGTGTGTAATCGCTCTGCACACCCCTCTTGATACATTACCCCCATCCTTTATCACACGTCTTTTTATATCATCTAAACTTTGGTGCTAGTGTGACTCTGACATCTGAGTGCTCTACAAGTGGACCTGGGGCAGAAAAGTGTTATTTTATTAACTCGTGTCAAAAGGAACATTACAGCAAAATGAAAAGTTTACAGGCTCCTAGGCAGGGTGACACAGAGCATTAAAAGGTGTCTGCTTTAAAATAAACCTTTCTGATTAATAGGCATAGGATACTTTCACTAATGCATACTATGTCTAATGCATATCTCTGAAAATTGGAGAAATATGCTTGTGTTTCTGAAAGTTCTAATTTCCCCAGTAGGGTAGAATAGAATAGAATAGAATAGCATAGGATAGAAAGTGTAGGGGAAATGTCAGTCCAATTAGTTGAGGGCACAGTATGCCTTTGAGGAAAAGATAAACAAGGTGTTAAAACAATGCATTTATTGGTTAAGGAAAAGGTAATTTCTTGCAAGATTTTAGAAAACCCTACATCAGCCTTTTTGTTAAAGGAACACTATAGTCACCTAAATTACTTTAGCTAAATAAAGCAGTTTTAGTGTATAGATCATTCCCCTGCAATTTCACTGCTCAATTCACTGTCATTTAGGAGTTAAATCACTTTGTTTCTGTTTATGCAGCCCTAGCCACACCTCCCCTGGCTAGGATTGATAGAGCCTGCATGAAAAAACCTAAGAGATACAAAGGGAGACCAAAGGTGCAAACTAAAAACTAAAAAATAAAAAACATACAATGAAAGAAAACTAAAATGCACTCACAAACAAAGGTATAAAAGGCAGGGTATGGACAGTCTTCTTCAAATGCTTCTTCTCCTCTCAGTATAGAGATGAATGAAACAAAAGTATAAAAGGCAGGGTATGATCAGTCTTCTTCAAATGCTTCTTCTCTTCTCAATATAGAGATGAATGCTTAAAACAAAGCACAAAGACAAACCATAGTGCATAGCTGTATGGTATTGAAAAAGTAGCTTTATTGAATACACTTACAAAATAACAGAAGTAAAAGGGCTCTTCAAATCAAACTCGATGTCTTCCACCAAAGATAAATATAACCATATGTAGCCATGATGTATCTTCTCTTCCTGGAGCGCATTTGCGTTCCAAAATTTAGAGACTGAGGTTACTTTTTTGTAGAAGAAGTGGAACGCATTTACGTTCCAATACATACTTGGTTGCCGTGTTCGGAGGAAATGGAACTCATCTGCGTTCCAATTTAGACTGTTTTTTTCTTGTTTCCGGATGGAGTGGAACGCATTTGCGTTCCAGATATAGATTCACTGCCACTTCCGGTATTCCGAAAACGAGGCATGGAACGCAAGCGCTTAGTCGAAGCGCGAAAAGACAGTGAAGTCTGATGGAAGAGATCACTCTCAGGTGGTTCGTTTTGAAGAATCTCCCAGGATTGGCTACGTTTTTTAAGGCAGGGTATTTAAGTGTATGAGTGTATGTATTATGTGTATATTGTTGCCACAAGCCCCTGACAAAGTCATTTAGACGAAACGCATAGGATGGCAAACTTTATCTCATATTTTTTTATTGTGGATCTCTCCATCTTCCTTGTCTCCATATCTCTCCATATCATGATGGTTATATTTATCTTTGGTGGAAGACATCGAGTTTGATTTGAAGAGCCCTTTTACTTCTGTTATTTTGTAAGTGTATTCAATAAAGCTACTTTTTCAATACCATACAGCTATGCACTATGGTTTGTCTTTGTGCTTTGTTTTAAGCATTCATCATATTGAGAAGAGAAGAAGCATTTGAAGAAGACTGTCCATACCCTGCCTTTTATACCTTTGTTTGTGAGTGCATTTTAGTTTTCTTTTATTGTATGTTTTTTATTTTTTATTTTTTAGTTTGCACCTTTGGTCTCCCTTTGTATCTCTAGGTTGTGCTTTTTAGTGTTTTATATTTGTGATATTGAAGACATTGAGGAGTCTTTTGCACTTCCTAATTTGGGGTATTTATATTTATTATATTTTTTTCCCCTTCTGATAGCCACAAGGGTTGTTTTTTTGCATTTTTGCAAATCATTATTTTTTAGTTCTAAGTTTAGATGACCATTTTTTTTTGTTTGGAGTTTGTACAGCAGTTACCAGATTGGTGGAACAGGGTTATCCAGGAGAGTTGCAATTAATAGGAAAGTTTTTTAAGTCCAGGTAGGTTAGGTCCAAAGCACTAAGGAATAATTAGGAAACAAAGTCCAGTCTGAAATAAAGCCTGTTGTTTGGAAGAATCAGGATGGATCAAAGGTAATGAGATCTAAGCAGGTTGTCAGGTATCAGAATGAGCCAGGAGCAGATGTTTCGTCTGTATTATACCATAAACAACTATCAATACAAAGGCCCTTAGGTTAGTATGGTGTTGTCAGGGTACCTGTAGTCTCTACCTCAGAGGAGGTGAGAGACTTAGACGTTTATCCTCCCAGAGGGGTTGTTTCTTCCATTCCTCGCGGTCCCCTCGGCCATTTACAAGCCGACCGCGAGGGATCCACTTCCTTATATGACGCGACGCTCAGTAGTCGACGTCATGACGCCAACCCGGGACGACCTGTCAGTCAAGTCCCGAGCACTAATCAGGACTCGTCGGGGGCGTGATTACCCTCTAGAATCAAGGTATAAAGAAAGGCTTTCGGAATCTGCTCATTGCCCTGTCGTGGTTCTAGCCTGTCTAGTCACTCAGTGCTCTTGTATTCTAGTTGTCTCTTTGGTTCTGACCCGGTTTGTTTGTACTACCCTGTTTATCTCTGTTACTCTTTGACTCGGCTTGTCTCTCGCTTACCTGTCCTCTCGTTCCCTCGACCTCGGCTTGTTCCTAGACCATTCTCTACTTACTCCTTACGTTAAGTCCGGCCATTCTAAGGTCCGGTATACGTACCTACCACCTGTTTGTACTCTGCGTGTTGGATCCCTGTCCCGATCCTGACATTACGACAGGGCCAATGGATCCTGCAGGTACAAACACTCAGGTTGGTCCTTCTGACTCTAGGTTCGACGCCATGGATCACAGAATGGACCAGATGGCTCTAGCACTACAGGCGTTACTATCTCGTTCTAGTAATCAACCAGAAGAGATGCGTAATACTTCTATCTCCCCTGTGAGTTCAGGTCTAGAGGTAGCCACTGTAGGTGCTTCTTCCCGTATTACTCCACCTGTACGTTATGGTGGTTCTCCAGAGAAGTGTCGTGGTTTCTTAAACCAAATAGGTATCCATTTCGAATTACAACCCCGCTCCTATCCTACAGATAGGGCGAAGGTTGGATTTATTATCACATTACTTGTTGAGAAAGCTCTGAGATGGGCCAATCCATTGTGGGAAAATGATAATCCGTTAGTATATAATTATAATGCCTTTGTAGCTGCTTTCAGAAGAACTTTTGACCCTCCAGGTAGAAAGGTCAATGCAGCTAGATTACTGTTGCGCCTTAGACAAGATAACCGAACACTTGTGGATTATGCACTAGAGTTCATGTCCTTGGCGGCAGAAGTTAAGTGGAATGAACAGGCTTATATAGATGTATTTTTAAACGGGTTATCAGACGTAATCCTTGACGAGGTTGCTACTAGAGAGCTTCCTGAAAATTTGGAGGATTTAATTTCTTTTATTTCTCGCATTGATGAACGTTTAAGAGAGAGGCAGAACACTCGAGAGAGAAACCGTAGACCTTCCTTTAAACTAGCTCCTTCATTTCAGAGTTCTGAATCCACAACCTCACTTTTTCCAGAACCTATGCAGATAGGCAATACTCGCCTCTCAGAAGAGGAGAGACAGTACAGGAGAAGGGAGGGGTTGTGTATGTACTGTGGAGTCAGAGGTCATTTACGCCTAAATTGTCCTAATCGCTCGGGAAACGCTCGCACCTAAGTTTCTCTAGAGGACAGGCCTTGGGTGTTTCTATTTTGTCCTCTAATCATAATTATAAAGATCACAGGCTTCTGCTACCCGTTTCTTTAACTTGGGAGAAGGGAGTACTAGAAACTATGGCATTGATAGATTCTGGAGCTGCTGAGAGCTTTATCGACCAAGTTTTTGTTACCAAACACGCTATCCCATCCCAGTTAAGGGAAACACCCTTGGCCGTTGAGGCCATAGATGGTAGACCTTTAGTTGAGCCTGTTATTTTTCGTGAAACAATACCCGTTATGGGCACTATGAATACACAGTAATGCCTTTTGGTCTCTGTAATGCACCGGCAGTATTTCAGGACCTGATCAATGAAGTTCTTAGGGAATTTCAACATGACTGCGTTATTGTATATCTGGATGATATACTTATACACTCTAGAGAGATTGAGACTCACCACAGACAAGTCAGAAGGGTATTGCGCAAGCTTCTTCAACATGGCCTGTACTGCAAATTGGAGAAATGCAGCTTTGACCAATCCCAGATAAACTTTCTTGGTTATGTGGTTTCTGGGGAAGGGTTTAAGATGGACCCGGATAAGCTCCAGTCCATTTTAGATTGGCCTTTACCCAAGGGCCTCAAGGCCATTCAGAGGTTTATCGGATTCTCCAACTATTATAGGCGCTTCATTAAGGGATACTCTTCAATTATAGCTCCTATTACCAATATGACCAGACAGGGGGCTGACACTAAGAACTGGTCTACTGAAGCCCTTCTTGCCTTCAAAACACTCAAGGAACTCTTTGCTTCTGCACCAATTTTAGTTCACCCTGATACGACTCTGCCTTTCCTACTCGAGGTAGATGCCTCAGAGACAGGTATAGGTGCTATCCTGTCCCAAAGGTTAGGTGTGGATAAGCCCTAACATCCATGTGGTTTTTTTTCCAAGAAACTATCAGGTCCTGGGAGCAGATATGACATTGGTGACAGGGAACTACTAGCAGTTATCATGGCTTTGAAGGAGTGGAGACATTTATTGGAGGGCACCTTACATCCTGTTACTATTTTGACAGACCACAAGAACTTGTCCTATATTGGGGAGGCCAAGCGCTTGTCCTCCAGGCAAGCTCGTTGGTCTTTATTCCTCACGCATTTCAATTACGTGCTCACTTATAGACCTGGTTCTAAGAATTCTAAAGCCGATGCTTTGTCTCGCCAATATGAACCTTCTGCGATATCTGAGCCGGTTTTGTCTTCTATAGTACCCAGGTGCAATATTATCGCCAACACGAGTCTCAAGATTCACTCTCCGTTGCTTGGCCAGATCATGAAGTTGCAGCATCTGGCTCCTAGACAGACTCCTGGGGCAAGGCATTTCGTTCCTCCTGAACTCCAACTGGAACTCTTACAGTGTTTTCACAACAGTAAGGCAGCTGGGCATCCGGGTATTCGCAAGACATGTTCCTTGATCTCTAAAGATTTCTGGTGGCCTTCTTTACGGAAGGATATTAGGGATTTCATCGGAGCATGTGAGGTCTGTATGAAGACTAAGCAACCTCATACGCTTCCATGTGGTTTGTTACATCCCTTGAACATTCCAGAGAGACCATGGTCCTGTTTGGCTATGGACTTCATTGTAGATTTGCCTGTTTCTAAAAAACAGACTGTGATCCTCATGGTGGTTGATAGGTTTACTAAGATGGCTCATTTCGTGCCCTTAACTAAACTCCCGACTTCTCCTGAATTGTCGGAGATATTCGCGAGAGAGATTTTTCGCTTACACGGGATACCTTCCAAAATTATTTCCGATAGAGGTTCCCAATTTGTTTCACGTTTTTGGAGATCCTTCTGTTCTCAACTGGGCATCAAATTGAATTTTTCTTCTGCCTATCACCCTCAGTCTAACGGAGCTGCTGAACGTACCAATCAAAAGATTGAACAATATTTGCGTTGTTTTGTTTCTGAACACCAGGACGATTGGGTCGGTTTGATTCCTTGGGCGGAGTTTGCACACAATAATCTCGTTTGTGATTCTACTCGTTCCAGTCCCTTTTTCATGAATTATGGCTTTCATCCTTCCATTCTTCCCTCGGTCTCTCCTTCCCAAGGGTTACCGTCGGTTGATGTTCATGTTGCCAATTTGAGGAAGTTGTGGGATCAGACTCGACAAATTCTCCTACATAATTCCATGTTGTTCAAGAAACACGCTGATAAGCACAGAAGGGCGGCTCCGGTTTTTGTTCCAGGTGATAGGGTATGGTTGAGTACAAGAAACATTCGTTTAAAGGTTCCTTCTATGAAATTCGCTCCTCGTTACATTGGTCCTTACAGGGTTCTGACTCGAATTAACCCAGTTGCGTATCGCTTAGCTAGTCCAGCTGCCTTACGCATCCCTAACTCCTTTCATGTTTCCCTACTGAAACCGCTAGTCTGTAACAGATTTTCCTCCACTATATCCTCTCCTCGCTCTGTTCAGGTTGAGGGTCAGGAGGAGTATGAAATCTACTCCATCATCGATTCTCGAATCTCCCGGGGGAAGTTACAATATCTTATTGACTGGAAGGGATATGGTCCTGAGGAGAGGACTTGGGTACCTCAGGAGGATGTACATGCTCCTCGCCTCCGCAGGGCTTTTCACTCCCGTTTTCCATCTCGCCCCGGTTCCTTCCGCCCGGTGGGCGTTTCTGAGAGGGGGGGGTACTGTCAGGGTACCTGTAGTCTCTACCTCAGAGGAGGTGAGAGACTTAGACGTTTATCCTCCCAGAGGGGTTGTTTCTTCCGTTCCTCGCGGTCCCCTCGGCCATTTACAAGCCGACCGCGAGGGATCCACTTCCTTATATGACGCGATGCTCAGTAGTCGACGTCATGACGCCAACCCGGGACGACCTGTCAGTCAAGTCCCGAGCACTAATCAGGACTCGTCGGGGGCGTGATTACCCTCTAGAATCAAGGTATAAAGTAAGGCTTTCGGCATCTGCTCATTGCCCTGTCGTGGTTCTAGCCTGTCTAGTCACTCAGTGCTCTTGTATTCTAGTTGTCTCTTTGGTTCTGACCCGGCTTGTTTGTACTACCCTGTTTATCTCTGTTACTCTTTGACTCGGCTTGTCTCTCGCTTACCTGTCCTCTCGTTCCCTCGACCTCGGCTTGTTCCTAGACCATTCTCTACTTACTCCTTACATTAAGTCCGGCCATTCTAAGGTCCGGTATACGTACCTACCACCTGTTTGTACTCTGCGTGTTGGATCCCTGTCCCGATCCTGACAGGTGTGGCCTCTTATAGCACAATTCAGATGATCATCATAGGCAGGTGTGGGAGATTGAGCTTAGACTAGTGGTTAGGGAGGCCACTAGTGGTGGAAAACAGGTATTGGAGTAAATAAAACAGCGGAAAAGAAATATGTTTGGTTGTCAAGATAGGGTCCTGACACTAGGTTACGGGGCAAGCAGTTTGACCTATTACCAAGAATCAGGCCAGGGTGCTCCTGGCATCTTACATATTACACTAGACTTTTATAGTACTTAGAGTACCCCTTAGGATGGAACAGTTGTTTTTTGCAGAAAGTGATCAAAACATTCCTAGATTTTTTTTAGGGGAATATGTACATTTTTCTCTGGCTAATATTGGTATCCCAAGATCTTCAGAATTATAAAGTTATATGCAGCAAATGCCTTTGAATAAGCTAAATGCCTGCAGAAAATAAACATAACTCAAAATTTACAACCTCCAAAACCCCGAATTCCTACCAATTTGAAATTTAGCAGAACAGTTCTGTGACGCTTGCATTCCTTTCTGATGCAAGCTGTGACATTGTTTACTCTAAATAGATTTAGCTCCAAAGCTCCAGGTTCGGCAAAATTCAAATTTATATAAGAGGATTTAAAAAATATCTTATCTGATATATAAATCTTATTTGCTACACTTTTTATTTAATCAGTGTAGCGTTAATCATCAAAAATATTCCCACTGTAATCACTGAAGTGTTACCAAATTGGAATCTGTCTGCTATCAGTTATATTATTACAATAGTCAAATACCATTCTAAAGAATTACAGAAATGATTAAGAAGGTTACAGATAAGATCATATCATTATTGAAATTATGGAAACATTATAGTATTCATTTCTATTCAAGTGCTGGTTCTGTCTAAAACATTGCTTCTGTTGCAATCTCAGCATACGTTATTGCCTGTTCTGATATCTGCATATTCAGTGGATTTTAAGCAGAAGGAATAAGAATGATTTTGATATCTAGATAAAAACATGAAGGTGAAAAGATGAGAAGGCTTTTGGAACCATGGTGAATCTCCATTTTTTAAATAAATCACTCTATTGAACATTCCATATAACTGATTAGTGAGCTATGAATTATAGATTGAGGACAGTACCTATGCTGGTATTATTTGGACTCCATGCAAAGTTTTCAGCAACAATTTAGAAATGTATTTAAATGTACAGTATGTTATTTTGTGAAATGCAAGCATGTTATAGCAAGATGCAGCTAAGGCAAACTTCACTGCATTGACCAGACTGTGTTTGAAGGACCACTGTAGGCACCCAGACCACTTCAGCTTAATGAAGTGGTCTGGGTGCCTGGTCCAGCTAGGTTTAACCCTTTTTGCTGTAAACATAGCAGTTTCCGAAAAAACTGCTATGTTTACCTATGGGTCAATCCAGCCTCTAGTGGCTGTCTCATTGACAGCCGCTAGAGACGCTTCCGTGCTTCTCACTGTGATTTTCACAGTGAGAAAACGCTTGCGTCCATAGGAAAGCATTGAGAAAGCATTGAGAACCTATGGACTGGCTGAATGCGCGCGCGGCTCTTGCTGTGCATGCGCATTCAGCCGGTGACGGAAGAAGAGGGAGGAGAGTCCCAGCTCCAAGGGAGCCCGGCGGGGGAAAAAGGGTAAGGGATTAACCCCTTCCTCCCCCTTCAGCGCCACAGGAGGGGGGCCCTGAGAGTGGGGGCACCCTCAGGACACTATAGTGCCAGGGAAACTAGTGTGTTTTCCTAGCACTATTGTGGTCCTTTAATGCAAATAAAAAGTATCACACATGTTTGTATAGGTGCTATACAAACCAGTCTGACTAGATTCCTATGGATATAACATAATTCCAGGCACTCAGGATTGCTGCAGGTAGGCAGGTTTATTGCAACAAAAACTGCAATGTTTCAGCTTACTCAGATGCCGGAATGTTGCACTTTTTGTTCCAATAAATCTGCCTTCCTGCAGCAATCCTGAGTGCCTGGACATAATTTATTTTATCTACTAACCTGGATTTTTCCAACCCTGGCTCTTATAAGCACCTGGATTCCTAAGTGTGAGCGCGGTATCCGCCGTTTGTGATGTACTAGATTTCTATGGAGGACCAGATTCATCCAACTATGTATTTATTTATATTTACGTTTATATCAAACATATCATTATCATAAGCATCATTTTTAACATGGCATATACAAAGAGAAACCTTAGAATATACCCAGAAAAAAGTAATATCAAGCAGTATACTCCACTATCAGCAAGTCCTAACAGTGCAGGAAAATTAATTACATTCTAGCTATTACGTATTTTACATGAGTTAACCTATAAAGTTCAATCTTTCAATTAATTTCATATATTTTATATTGCCACTTTGATTCGATGTCAGGGGAAAAAATGCAATACCATTTACAATTTCAGGTGAGGGCCTCAATTTAATATTTTTGAATACACTTTTTAAATTATTGAATATTTTTGGATTACGTTTTAAAATGATTTAATATTTAGAAAAATATTTTTTTTAATATACCGATATATTTCTTTCGTATGATATATATATATATATATTTTATATTTTAACATTTTTAATAAATAATTTTAAAAGTTTATCCAAAACTATGAAATCGAAGCCGTAGTGAATGAATTGGATTGTGCAAAGTGAAATTAAAGAAAAGAGCAAAAAAACTAAACAAAACTCTTTTGGCTATAAATGTGTATGTGTATATATTATTTGTTAACAGTTAAAACATTTTTGTTGCAGGTACATATTTTAACTGAGGCTTGGGAAATGCATCATGGGTAATTTCATTTAGGAACAACGAGTAAAAATAGTGGAATTTTATTTTCAAAATGGCAGGTCCATTATTTTGACTCAAAGAGCTTACAAGGAATTCCCAGATTAACTGGCTGCCCCATTCACCCGATTTCTTTTGAAGTAACCGGTTTTCCAGAAAAAAAGTTTGTTTGGAATCTTGGAGGCATGACTACTTTGAGAACTGCATTATGAAACTCTTTTGTCAAAGCTAATTATGTTGTAAGAAACAAGGCCCTATCACAAGAAATAACCTCCGTCCCCTGGTGCGGTGCAATACAAAGTAACAGGCCGTTTGTGTTTTGCAAGGCATTGTTCATTTCCTTTGGAAGTTCGGAGTTAATCCCTCATTTTGCATTGGCTTTTAATTCTACCTCTGGTCCATAATGTAATATTTCATGTCAAGGAACCAAGGTCTTTGTTTCACTTCAGACTCAGCAAAACCTGGAAGATAAGTACAGAAGAAAATCCTTTTAGCTGTTTTCCTCATTTGTGCTGACATGCAGATAGTGCATCCAATCAACTTGTCATGTAACTGAGCACCTTTCTTTCCACTGAGCTGGGAAGCTCGGTGGCGCAGCAATTATACTACAGAAATGTATGTTTTTAGAAAAGGCTAAAATGTTCTAAATGGGAATTTCGGAGCATGGCTTTCTTTTCTAGCATAATAAAAAAGCTGTGAATTTTAAAAAATATTTTATTTTCCCTTTTTTCATGATTCAGCTTCTCTTTTTAATACCAAGGCATTATAGGTAGTTTTGTATTGCTCTAGGTTTAAAAATAACTATAAATAATTGTATTCATTGATAGCATATTATTATATTTCCTTGATTCAATGTGTATTTCATAAGCCTTACAAACAGCACTGAGATACACGGGTGTCACGGGTTCCCAAGGTCCAGTGGCGTACACATGACCCATGGGGCCCCGGTGCGAAAATTGATCCGTGCCCCCCCCCCCCTCGCGCTTACTCTGCGCGGGCTGGGGCAGCAGCACATGGCGGCGGGCACCTGGTCGCAGGGGTTGCAGGGCTGCGATCGCGGTATGTACGCCAGTGCATGCAGATGCACACACACTTAAAGGACCACTACAGACACCCAGATCACATCAGCTCAATGAAGTGGTCTGGGTGTCAGGTCCCTCTAGTTTTAACCCTGCAGCTGAAAGCATAGGAGTTTCAGAGAAACTGTTATGTTTCACTGAGGGTTAATCCAGCATCTAGTGGCTGTCTCACTGACAGCCGCTAGAGGCACTTCCGCCATTTTAAGACACTGAATGTCCATAGGAAAGCATTGAGTAATGCTTTCCTATGGGCGGTTTGAATGCGTGCGCGACTCTTGCCGTGCATGCGCATTCGGAGCTGAGAGGCGGAGGGATCCCCAGCGCCATGGGAGTCCGGTGCTGGAGAAAGGTAAGTGCTGAAGACACACACACACACTCTCACGAACAAATGCATACACACTAGATAACAGACACACACATTTACTGACAGAGACACACTCAGCGGCAGACATACATACACACTCACTTACAAAACATACACTCTCACTGACAAACACACACTCACTAACAGACATCAAACAGACTCACTAACACACACACACAAACACACTCAGTAACAGACACACACAGTAACACACTCACTGACACTCACTAGCAGACACACACACTCTAACACAAACACCAACACTCACACTAACACACACACACACACACACACTAACACTCACACACACACACACTCACACTAACACTCACACACACTCACACACTCACACACACACTAACACTCACCACACACACTAACACTCACTCACACACACACTAACACTCACTCACTCACACACACTAACACTCACTCACACACACACTCACTAACACTCACTCACACACACACTCACTAACACTCACTCACACACACTAACACTCACTCACACACACTAACACTCACTCACACACACTAAAACTCACTCACACACACTAACACTCACTCACACACACTAACACTCACACACACTAACACTCACACACACTAACACACACACACACACTAACACTCACACTAACTCACACACACTAACACTCACACACACACTCACTCACACACACTAACACTCACACTAACTCACACACACACACTCACTCACTCACACACACTAACACTCACACTAACTCACACACACTAACACTCACTCACACACACTAACACTCACTCACACACACTAACACTCACTCACACACTAACACTCACACACACACTAACACACACACACACACACTAACACTCACACTAACTCACACACACTAACACTCACACACACTAACACACACTAACACTCACACTAACTCACACACACACTCACTCACACACACTAACACTCACACTAACTCACACACACTAACACTCACACACACTAACACTCGAAATAACTCACACACACTAACACTCACACACACACTAACACTCACACTAACTCACACACACTAACACTCACACACACACTAACACTCACTCACACACACTAACTCACACACACACACACACACACACACTCACTCACACACACTAACACTCACACACACACTCACACACACTAACACTCACACTAACTCACACACACTAACACTCACACACACTAACACTCACACACACACACACTCACACACACTAACACTCACACACACTTACACATGTTTTTTTTTTAAATTTAATCCCCCCAGCCTCCCTACCTTTTGGAGTGCTGAGGGGATTCCCTGGGGTCCAGTGGTGCTGCTGGGCTCATGGGGGGCGGTCACCCAGCGGGCAGTCAGGCTGGCCGGTGCGCGAGGGAGCACTCTCCCCTGAGTGCTTCCTCTTCAGCTCCCTCGCGCGCCGCGTAGGGATGCCGGCGCCGGAAGATGACGTCATCTTCCGGCTCCGGTATCAGTGCGGTGCGCGAGGGAGCTGAAGAGGAAGCACTCAGGGGAGAGTGCTCCCTCGCGCACCGGCCAGCCTGACTGCCCGCCGGGTGTAAGCAGGGCCAGCCTCGGGGGGCCCGGAGGTGGCCGGCTTCAGGGCCCCCCAGGAGAAGAGGCTGGCCCAGAGCGTACATACAGGGTCGAAGGGCGGCCGGGCCCCCTGGTGGGCCGGGCCCGGTCGCAGCCGCGACCCCTACGACCCTGGTATGTACACCACTGCCAAGGTCTCTTAGTGTCCCTTGGTTGCCACTTCTCTAATCCTCCAATTGTCCTGGATTCAGCTAAAACATATAGTGATTCTAGCCCTCAAAATTCCCCAATAAAGTGGACGCAACCAGTCTTATTGGGTAAAACAAGAGTACTGTTACTGTTGTGTAGAGTTTCCCCAATATAATGGACACAACCAGTCATATTGGGTAAAAGAAGCAATCTGTTTACTTCAGAGAAAAACACATGCACTTATGCACAGCCCCCATGCAAGGGGTTTTCAACCGAACTCCCCAGGGCAATCCCTCCCATGATCCGCTTTGTCTGAGAGACAATTCAGTCCCCTCTCAGTTACAGAGAAATCCTTTACAGAAAAAAATATCGACACTCTAAAAATACATTTACAAAAGGGGCTAATTTGATTGCATGGTCGGTCAGAGTTTACAGTCCAAATACCTCTTTGAACCTGGGACCTTCAGGGGTCCCTTCAGAGCAATCTCTGGTTACATCCACACAGCCCTTTTTTCCAGCAGATAGACTTGCTGGCTCCCACAGCAGGGGGGCACTCACCGTGCAGCATCTTGATTAACACACAGAATACATTTTACATCTACTATAACCTACAGTGTATAGAGCTGCTGCCCCCCCTTTGTTGACCGACAGCTGCATACACAGATACACACACTGCTCCATTTACAGGCACACAACACAGCGACATCTAGACACATGGAAAACAGTCACAACAATGGTGCTGCAAACTTGTGGCTTGCGCCAAACAAATCAGGCCATCCAGGGAATGCTTGTTTAGTTGTTAACAGCCAGGGGTGTCAGTGATTACAAGGTGTTAACAAGGGGAAGCACACAGAATCTGTTCAGTAATAGAACATTGGGGACCAATTCCATTTGAATGCAGGGAAACATTAAATGATACAAAGTACACTTAAGGGAACACATACAAGGAGTCCCATCTCCCGTGACAACAAGGAATTCCGTATGTTTGTTAGTGAGCAGTTTGTATAATTTTCTAATTTTAAAAAATGAATTCTTTAAGTGTTCATGGTTTTACAGTTCATGACTAATAACCAAACCTGAAAAACAACATATTTTGTATGACAAAACCTGAAAACGAAACCTACATATCAAAACTGGATAATGGGGCCAACTCCAGAAGAGACTATGTATATATATATGTAAAAAATTCCCATTGAAGTGACCAAAATCCTTAGACTGGTAATGCCTTCTGGCTAACAAGCTATAGTACTGCACTCCACAAAGGGATGTTCTACATCTGTGAATAACTTTATTTAAACAATGCAGCTAGGAGATAAAACCGGGCAGGGCCAAGATTAAAAAAGCTTTATGCAATTAAAACTCTAGTAGTTCTCTTATATGCAATCTGTTAAAGTAGTAATAATATATATATATATATATATATATATATATATATATATATATATATATATATATATATATATATATATTGTAACTTTAAAGGCACAGAGCCTCACTCTATTTACTGTCAAGGCAGAATGATCTTAGCAAGAAAAGACAAAGTAAACGACTTGCATCTTAGCTTACCGAGCTAATCACCTGTAAAACTACCAAATTGCCTCAATGAAATGAGACTGAAGGATAAAACAGCAGGACAGATCTAATGTCTATTAAATGACACTCTGCAGTTTCGGTGTTTTAGCATCGAAGCTTTGACCCGAGGAATGCCATATTCCCAGAATCCTTAGTGGTAGTGTGCAACACTGGAAATCGAACAGCAGCAGTGAAATATTTTTTTTATGTCACAAATCAGAACAAGAGAGAGATAAATTAAGATTCAAAGTCCTCAGTGTGACTAGTGACCTGCTTTTTATTCCTTCCCCAAAAGCCAAGGCGCTACTTCATGTAAGATAATGCTTAGCATTTTGTTATATTGCTTTTAAATTGAAATAGATTGCGAGCCATTACAATTCAATTTACTGGACTAACTCCTTCTCAAGGAGATGGTGAAGGATATAGGAAGCATGGGAACTGCACAAAAGATAGCAGAACAGGATAAGAATTTCCAGCTCCCACAGAACAGCCTTTATACATAGGACAACTGTCATCATATATTTAATAACATGCTGTGAGCTACTACTGTCCATCATAACCGGGCTCTCCTCGCATTTAGCATTAAAATACTCAAAGAGCTTTAAAATTCATTAAATTGCTGTAATGTTTCACTTTATATATTTGCTAAGCTTCCATTTGCAACAAACAAAACAAAAAACACCATAGTATATTTATAAACCTTGATTTTCCATGTATGTGTATTATTTAACGTATGTGTGAAACTATGTTTTGTACGTGTAATAAGAAAGAAAGAAAAAATACAGAGATCAGCATTGTTCCCAGAACTGTGTTAGAATTGATTGTCATCTGTGCAGGAATGTAAAATCCATCCTACATTTATCCCGTAATTATAGTTTGATGAAAGTTTATTAAAAAGATTTTACCATCTAATTTCATGTATTATCGGACAGAATAAACAGGCTTCCTCACCTATTGTCAGACATAAATATATTTTGCTTATTATGCAGGCTTGACCCTCTAATTTTGTATACTGTCATCAGGCTTACTATACAACAAATTATATCCACCAATTCCTTGTAAAGTTAGTAGGTGTAGTATACACCTAATTTCATGCATGCAGCTTTTAGATTAATTATACAGACATTTCAACCCTTTTTCTTGCATGCATTTTGGGTCTATTATACAAGTGTTACCATATAGTAAAATACATTATACAGCATGTAATTGAATGCATATAGTTATTGAGTTTGTTATACACCTACTTTCATGAATACAGTTGTGGGATTTATTATACACCTAATTTCATGCCTTCAGCTTAGAGATGTCCCGAATAGTTCCCGGCGAACATAGCTTGTTCGCGTTCGCCACAGCGGGCGAACATATGCGATGTTCGGTCCGCCCCCTATTCATCTTCATTGAGTTAACTTTGACCCTGTACCTCACAGTCAGCAGACACATTCCAGCCAATCAGCAGCAGACCCTCCCTCCCAGACCCTCCCACCTCCTGTACAGCATCTGTTTTAGATTCATTCGGAAGCTGCATTCTTTTTTTTTATTCTTTATTTTTGAAGTGCAGTGAACATACATGTAGTGACAATGACATATGGTGCAATGCAAAACGTTGGAATACAGACTTAGAGTTATGAAACAAAATGCCCAGAGGAACAACACATTTTTAAAATATAAAACAATCATGCTAGGTAAACTTGTCTTGATATAAGTGAAAAGCATGGCATAGGGAAATCGTCAGACATGTTGAGAGTGTTCGTAAGTTTGAATACACATGCTTGAACTGAAGAGGGGTGAGGGGATTAACACCACCAGTTATAGATCAACATGTGTGAATCAGAATATCAAAACTAAAAATAAGTAGACTAAATAACCTCTTAGTGAGTGCTGTTAAATGCTAGACAACTGACTACACCTCATAACAAGGGCATTTTAGATTCTCAGCAGCAGAGATGTTTTAGCCAATTCCTCTGACATGCTTCAGAGAGTGGTCGTCTCTACTCGCATCCATGTGCCGCTTAGTAGTGCTTCCACCACCTGCCGGGTGCACCAGAGGATCACTCAGACCACGAGGGTCAGCAGGTCAATGCATCAGCACCCTTGCTCCCCGAGCCCAGTCCACTGAGGAAGAAGATGCCTGGTCGCCCCCCAGCCCTCCAGCTTCAGTATAAGTAACCTGTGAGGTTCTGGGATCGGTGCTGTTCAGTCGTGGGCGGCTGGTTGGCGTGCCATCCCCCCTGGCTCTCTGTTCTGAAGGAGAGCACAATGCTGGGGCACCTCTGGAGATCTCTTCCATCCTAGGTGAGGTGAGTAGCAAAGCCCTCTGCCGTGATTCAATCCGATTCCAGAAGGCTGCACGCAGAGCATCAAAGGCTGCATGGAACTTAGCTTCCCAGTGTGGGCTTGATTGCTCTGTCAGAGTGGCGGCCATCTTAGCTGTGACACGATGGCTCGTTTTGTCAGGGTGAGTAGTGGCCATTTAGCCTTGTGGGTTACTTTAGCCTCTCCCTGGTTGGGACCGGAATAACCCCAACGGTCCAGAGGGGGGGGAAACGGGGCTGTAGACATGAGGTGCAGACACGATGAGAGCTCCAGGCCGGGAGATCGGCCGCTTCTCCCTGCCACAGAACCCCCAGAGCAGATAGGCCGCAGGACAGTGCGTAGTCATAGGCTGCTACAAACTTGATCGGGTAAGCTCCCTGGTGTTCAGGAACAGGTAAGTGTTCAGTGAGCAACCTCCAAAGGTATTATTCCGTCTGTGGGTCTCACTTTGCAGGCTGTATGCAGGGAGCTCACTTCATGCACGTCTGTCCGCCATGCTGGCCAGGCCCCGCCCCCCCCCAGAAGCTGCATTCTTAGTGAGAGGAGGGACAGTGTAGCTGCTGCTGATTTAATAGGGAAATCGATAGCTAGGCTAGTGTATTCAGTGTCCACTACAGTCCTGAAGGACTCATCTGATCTCTGCTGTAAGGACAGCACCCCAAAAAGCCCTTTTTAGGGCTAGAACATCAGTTTCCTTTTTCTTTTGTTTTTCCTGTGTAATCTAATTGCAGGTGCCTGCCTGCCAGCATGTGTGTCAGGCTCACAGCGTATACTGTGCCCACTTGCCCAGTGCCAACACTCATATCTGGTGTCACAATAGCTTGCATTTAAAGAAAAAAAAAACTTTTTTGAATGTAATATAATAGCAGTCAGTTTCCTTCACACGTGTGCGTTTCAGGGCCTGCCAGGGTACAGTGTCACACCAGTGCAACTCATATCTGGTGTAACAGTAGTGTACATTAAAAAAAAAAATAGAAATTTGACTGTGAAATAATAGCAGTCAGTTTCCTTCACGCGTGTGCATTTCAGGGCCTGCCAGGGCACAGTGTCACACCAGTGCAACTCATATCTGGTGTAACAGTAGTGTACATTTAAAAAAAAAAATTTGACTGTAATAGATTGAATAGCAGTTAGTTGTCTGCAAGCGTGTGTGTCAGGCCTACAGCATCTACTCTGTCAACTTCTGCCACTCATATCTGTTGTCACAGTAGCTTGCACGTATAGTACCACTAATCGAAAAAAAAATGACAGGCATAGGCAGGCCACCCCGCAGGGGCCGACGTGGTCGTGGTGCTGGGATTCCCTTTGGCCCTAGAATAATGCCCAGTGTTCAGAGGCCACGTACCCTGAACTCGAAAAGTTCTGAGGACATAGTTGACTGGCTAACACAGGACACCCAATCTTCTACAGCTTCCGCTCGGAACCTTGATGCACCATCCTCCTCCAGCTTTGCTTCAGGCACCTCTCAAGTTACCACTCGCCCGCCTGCCGCCACCACCAACACTAGCACCACAGCCGCTTCACTTGATCTGTCAGAGGAGTTATTTACACATCAGTTGGAAGAAATGAGTGATGCGCAACCATTATTGCCAGAGGATGTAGATAACAGGGATATGTCTCAGTCAGGCAGCATTACACACATGGACGTACGGTGTGATGATGATGATGTTGTACCCGCTGCTGCTTTCTTTGCTAAGTTGTCAGATACAAGTGAAGCGGTTGATGATGACGATGCGTCCGTGGATGTCACGTGGGTTCCCGCTAGAAAAGAAGAAGAACAGGGAGAAAGTTCAGATGGGGAGACAGAGAGAAGGAGGAGACGAGTTGGAAGCAGGGGGAGGTCGTCGCAAGGAGCTAGTGGCAAAGTCAGACAGCATGCATCGGCACCCAGGGTCAGCCAGACAGCACGCCAATCAACACATGCTGTTGCCACCACCAGAATGCCGTCATTGCAGAGCTCAGCAGTGTGGCATTTTTTTTGTGTGTCTGCCTCTGACAACAACGATGCCATTTGCAACCTGTGCCAAAAGAAACTGAGTCATGAGAAGTCCAACACCCACCTAGGTACAACTGCTTTGCGAAGGCACATGATCGCACATCACAAACGCCTATGGGATCAACACATGAGTACAAGCAGCACGCCTACTCTAAGCCGCCATCCTCCTCCTGGTCCAGCACACAGTGTTGGGGCAAGGGTCCATCTGACCACTGATACCTGGTCTGCAAAGCATGGTCAGGGCATGTATATCACCTACCCTGCACATTGGGTAAACCTGCTGACGGCTGCCAAGCATGGAATGCGTGGCTCTACAGAGGAGTTGGTGACACCGCCACTACTTGCAGGCAGGCCTGCTGCCACCTCCTCTACTCCTCCTACTCCATCCTCTTCCATAACCTCCTTGGCTGAGTCCTCTTCTGCTGCTGTGACTTGCTCCACATCAACGGCACCCCCCAGCTCCCCAGGTACTATTCCACATCCCGGATACAGCAGTCTTGGGGTTGACTTGCCTGAAAGCAGAGAGTCAAACCGGACCAGCACTCCTGTCCGCCCTGAACGCACAGGTGGATCAGTGGCTGACTCCGCACCAACTGGAGATCGGCAAAGGGGTTTGTGACAACGGAAGAAATTTGTTGGCAGCATTGAATTTGGGCAAGTTGACACATGTGCCGTGCATGGCACATGTGTGTAATCTGATCGTAAAACGCTTTGTGCAAAAGTACCCAGGCTTACAGGACGTCCTGAAGCAGGCCAGGAAGGTGTGTGGCCATTTCAGGCGTTCCTACACGGCCATGGCGCACTTTTCAGATATCCAGCGGTGAAACAACATGCCAGTGAGGCGCTTGATTTGCGACAGCCCGACACGTTGGAATTCAACACTCCTAATGTTCGACCGCCTGCTCCAACAAGAAAAAGCCATTAACGACTATTTGTATGACCGGGTTGCTAGGACAGCCTCTGCGGAGCTGGGAATTTTTTTGCCACGTTACTTGGTGCTCATGCGCAATGCCTGTAGGCTCATGCATCCTTTTGAGGAGGTGACAAACCTAGTCAGTCGCACCGAAGGCACCATCAGCGACATCATACCATTTGTTTTCTTCCTTGAGCGTGCCCTGCGAAGAGTGCTGGATCAGGCCATAGATGAGCGTGAAGAGGAAGAGGAAGAGTTGTGGTCACCATCACCACCAGAAACAGCCTTATCAGCATCGCTTGCTGGACCTGCGGCAACGCTGGAAGAGGATTGTGAGGAAGAGGAGTCAGAGGAGGAATGTGGCTTTGAGGAGGAGGAAGAAGACCAACCACAACAGGCATCCCAGGGTGCTCGTTGTCACCTATCTGGTACCCGTGGTGTTGAACGTGGCTGGGGGGGAAGAACATACCTTCAGTGAGATCATTGAGGACGAGGAACGGGACATGAGTAGCTCGGCATCCAACCTTGTGCAAATGGGATCTTTCATGCTGTCGTGCCTGTTGAGGGACCCTCGTATAAAAAGGCTGAAGGAGAACGACCTGTACTGGGTGTCCACACTACCAGACCCCTGGTATAAGCAGAAAGTGCCTGAAATGTTACCGAATTACCGCAAGTCGGAAAGGATGCAGCAGTTCCAAAATCAATTAAAAAGTATGCTTTACACAGCGTATAAGGGTGATGTCACAGCACAACGGGAATCTAACAGGGGAAGAGGTGAAAGTAATCCTCCTCCCACGACCACGCCGGCAAGGACAGGACTCTTTACAGACGTGTTGTTGATGGAGGACATACAGAGCTTTTTAAGTCCTACGCATCACCACAGCCCTTCGGGGTCCACCCTCAGAGAATGATTCGACCGACAGGTAGCAGACTACCTTGCCTTAACTGCAGATATCGACACTCTGAGGAGCGATGAACCCCTTGACTACTGGGTGTGCAGGCTTGACCTGTGGCCTGAGCTATCCCAATTTGCGATAGAACTTCTGGCCTGCCCCGCTTCAAGTGTCCTGTCAGAAAGGACCTTCAGTGCAGCAGGAGGTATTGTCACAGAGAAGAGAAGTCGCCTAGGTCAAAAAAGTCTAGATTATCTCACCTTTATTAAGATGAATGAGGGATGGATCCCGAAGGGACTGACAGTGGGCGATACATTTGACTAAAAAAGGCCTGATGAGGGGGACGTAACAGGGATTAAACTGATAAGAATAGTACTACTTAACACACCACTCCTATCTGGTGGCACATTAGATTGCACACGCAGTGCCCCAAATTTGAAGTAGGAGGACCAACCAAGCATCTTTTTCCATCTCCCGGTTCCTAAAATTGGTGCCATATACACTTCCCCTGATAGGGGATGTAACAGGGATTAAACTGATAGGAATAGTACTACTTAACACACCTTATAATAATGCAGAGAGAGGCAACGCAGAGAGAGGAGTCTGAAGAAGAGGAGTCAGAGGAGGAAGGTGGCTTTGAGGAGGTGGAAGACCAAACACAGCAGGCATCCCAGGGGGCTTGTTGTCACCTTTCAGGGACCCTTGGTGTTGTACGTGGCTGGGTGGAGGAAGAGACCTGTAATGACATCAGTGAGGACAAGGAACAGGACATGGCTAGCTTGGTATCCAACCTTGTGCAAATGGGGAGTTTGCGGTTGTGCAAATGGACTGTTTGCGGTTGTCTGCGGTGCATTAAACGTTGAGTTTGGTCTGTCACTGTGAAGCGAGCGTAACCCTTACACTACCTGATCGATACAACATCATACCTGATGTTTTAAAGCACGTTTTTCCAAACAATTTAGGAATGTTAGGTGATTTATGCCCTTTATGGATTAAAACCAGACTCTGCATCAACTATGTAATTTTCCATGGGAGTTTTGCCATGGATCCCCCTCCGGCATGCCACAGTCCAGGCGTTAGTCCCCTTGAAACAACTTTTCCATTACTATTGTGGCCAGAAAGAGTCCCTGTGGGTTTTAAAATTTGCCTGCCTATTGAAGTCTATGGCGGTCGCCCTGTTCGCCCGTTCGTGAACATTTGCGGAAATTCGTGTTCGCCGTTTGCGAACGGAAAATTTTATGTTTGCGACATCTCTACTACAGTTATTGAATTGATTATACACCTAATTTCATGCATACAGGTATTGTGTTTATTATACACCTAATTTCATGCATACATTCAGGTTTATTATACACCTAATTTCATGCATACAGTTATTTTGCTTATTATACACCTAATTTCATACATACAGTCAGGTTTATTATACACCTAATTTCATGCATACAGTTATTGGGTTTATTATACACTTAATTTCATACATACAGGTATTGGGTTTATTGTACACCTAATTTCATGCATGCAATTAGTGAGTTTTTTTATACACCTAATTTCATGCATACCGGTATTGGACATATTGTACAGGCAACACCACAGATATCATGAGCTCTCATTGAATTGCCTTGCTCTTGAGCTGAGCTATTGTTTTACCAATATGATTTGTATCATGAGATTTCTTTGCTGCCCGTTCGGCTATGCTAGCCTGCAGCCCCAGGAGTTTACATTGCTCCTTACATTGTCAGTTTTAATAGTATTTCATATGGGATTTATGCAGTCTGTCTGCTAGTTATATAGATACTGCTGTATTCCACATGTCATCTAGACACTGCTTTGTCTCTTGTGATTATTTCCTCACTTACTGCCTGCTCTGGGTTTACACGTTCTCCAGGAGATATTTCACTGGAACTGTTATGTTGATGCAGTTTAGTGAATTCTGGAACACATTTAAGAGTACAATTGCCAGCTAGAAGCTACAGTTAGTTTTGCACGTTCCCTCTCTTGCAAATATAGATTGTGCTTTTTTTTCCCACTGCATTATTTTATTACGGCTTTACTAAATATAATATTAATATATTTTGCATGTAATTAATTTGTGTATTTTTATATCACAATTGTAAATTTGTGTGAAATAGGTTTCACTATCTTTAATTAATATTATTATTGCCGTTTATATAGCGCCAACAGATTCCATAGCGCTTTACAATATTATGAGAGGGAGATTTAACTATAATAGAACAATTTCAAGAAAACTTACAAGAACGATAGGTTGAAGAGGACCCTGATCAAACGAGCTTACAGTCTGTAATAACATGCTATGTTATTATAGATAGTGAAAACATATTACATATAAAAACATATTGTGCAATTAACTAATGTATTATTATTGTTATTAAATTAAAATAATAATAATAATATCATACAGCTCTGCTTCATAATTTTCCTATTGATGTATCATATATCTAACATTCCTATAATTATTGATTTATTTATTTGATACTAATTATGCTTCATCATCTGTTTTTAAGTTTTCGGTAGATTGTTTATGAGCATGTAACTCTATAATCCCAGGTGGCCGTATAATGCAAATTAGGAAGTTAAGAAGTTTTTCCAAGAGTTCTGCTACAGAGACAGATTCAATACACATTAAACAATATGTTAGCAGTTTAAATTGATACTTACAAATTGTTTGAACAAATAAACTTTACTGGGTTAAATAAACAGAAATAAATATTCAAAAATAGATACATTAATAAAATGAACTCAATAAAAAGCAGCCTGTAATATGTTGTAAAGAGAGTTCTACATTACCTGCAGAACCAATTGAACTAATTTTACTAATCACATTTGTTTTAACAATGACTACTCAAGTGAAAAGATATCAATATTTCCTGTCTATAAAAATAATTTAAAGAGTGCACACAAATGCCCACATTTATCCCCATGCTGGGTCATTCACTAAAGAAAGAACTGAGCTGCTTTTCAAAATGTAGGCCAAAATAGCTGAATTTGAAAACTTATTAAAGACAGGTAAGCTCTAAGTTCAACACGTTTGGCCTAAGATTTTAATTTAATTTTTAATTCACTTTGAATTCCCTAAAGTTCTCTCTTTAGTAAATAACCCTTTAATTAACAAACATTCTCAACAGCTGTAGCCTCCATTACATATCCTTTTCAGACCACTCTTCTATACCTCTATAATGTCTTAATTAGCTAATACAACCAATCTTAATCCCTCTTCTATACTTATATATCTCTATAATGTCTTAATTACCTAATACAACCAATCTCAATCCTTCTTCTATACCTATAAATGTCTTTATTAGCCAATACAACAGATCGTAATCCCTCTTCTATACCTCTCTAATGGCTTAATTAGCTAATACAACCAATCTTAATCATTCTTCTATACTTCTATACCTCTATAATGTCTTAATTAGCTAATACAGCCAATCTCAATCCTTCTTCTATACCTCTAAACGTCTTTATTAGCCAATACAACAAATCTTAATCCCTCTTCTATACCTCTCTAATGGCTTAATTAGCTAATACAACCAATCTTAATCCCTCTTCTATACTTCTACACCTCTATAATGTCTTAATTAGCTAATACAGCCAATCTCAATCCTTCTGCTATACCTCTAAATGTCTTTACTAGTCAATAGAACAAATCTTAATCCCTCTTCTATACCTCTCTAATGGCTTAATTAGCTAATACAACCAATCTTAATCCCTCTTCTATACCTCTATAATGTCTTAATTAGCTAAAACAACCAATCAGAATCTATCTTCTATGCTTCTACGCCTCTATAATGTCTTAATTAGCTAATACAGCCAATCTCAATCCTTCTTCTATACCTCTAAATGTCTTAATTAGCTAATACAACCAATCTCAATCCCTCTTCTATACTTCCATAATGTCAGCTTTGACTGTCTTCTGGCCTGTTTTGTAGCTCTTACTCTCAAACTTTTCTTTCTTTCTTCTGTTACAAGACTCTTGCCAATGGAATGCATAGATAAAATTGACAATGCTCCCAATGAATTTGACTATGTTTGTTATAAGAGAATCACTTCTTTAATACTTATCCAGGATGAGATATAAACTGCTAACATGAACTAATTCCGGTAATGTAACTTTAGTAGTAAGTAAACTGGACAGAATACTTGTTAATTCAAAGACTTCCTCCCCGGCCCATTGCCCACGCCCCCGAGGGAATTTCTGCATCACAGAGATTACTCTGCAGCCACGAAAAAGCCTTGCTTCTCATGTTGTCTGAATTTGTGGGATATATTTAGCCCACGGTGAAATCCCAGCTGAGGTAGCATTCTTTGTAAATGTAACCTATTTGTCATTTTAGATTTGTGAATTGGGAAACAAGACTGCACGCTCGATCACACATTCTGCTTGGATTAATAATTCAGTTAAGAGAATGAAAAGTCAGCACTAGCGAGGTACAGCAGACGCTGCTCCGTCCTACAAACACTTTTTTGCCAAAGTTTTCACTTTTTATTTGCAAATCTGACAAATGAAAAAAAATATATATTTTGCTTTGTGTAGCACATTTTGCATATCTACTGGGATACAATAAGGCAAGTAAGCAACTACTTGTGTTTTTATGATCTATTTTAAATGTTATTGTGCCATATTTACAGTGCTGTGTTCTTTGTCATTCGTTTATACAGCTGTACTTACTTTCGTTGCTCTGCTAGCATCCAGTCTCACGGCCGAACGTACCTGCCTTATTGCAATCTACTTGAAAAACTGCTACACACTACGTTTTGGTAAAATATATCGAGTCTACTACGGTACAGGAATTATGTATCATAATGTAATTAAAGAAAAACACTCCACCAGAGTCAACACTTTTGTAATGCTCTGAGGTTTATTCACCAAACAGTAAATTGAAAAATTCAATATTTGAGTCAAAATAGCTGAGTATGGGGAAATAATAATAATCCACTGTATTATTAATAAACTCACAACCTGGCCATCTAGCCTGAGGTTTGCAAATCAGTTTTTTTTTAATTTACTTACATTAAGGACTTCATTCGGTGTGAATGTTTATTACTAGTATTTTATTATTTTATCTGTGTTTTATGTCTTCAATTTGTCTGTAACGTTAACTTCTGTACAACTTTGCGTATTAAAGGGACACTCGTCACAAAAGCACTTATGCTCCTCAAGTAGGTTATGATGTTCCTGTCTTCCTTCATTATATTCATTAGCATGGCAACTATACGTATAAATTATACATAATATAAAAGTAGCTGACTGGATGGCGACTTTGTCTTTTGAGAAGTTCATTTTTTTTCTAATGAGTCACCACAGGGTCTGCCACAGGCAGAATATACATAATCAAAAGGATCACTGTGATTGACTTTTGACCTCTGCTGATTCTTAGAATTTGCTACAAACAATAATTATTATTATTTTTATTTTTTATAGGCAGGCATATCTGTTAAACAGAGTATAATTTTTTTTTTTTTTTGTAAAACTCGAAAAGATTCACACTTTTATTGAAATTAAGACTTTAAGTACAAAGGAATAATTAAACAAAGAAAAACAGCCCTCTATCTACCAGGTACTCAAGGAGACTGCTGATCAGAGTGCAAAACCTCCCACAAACAAAAACATTGCTTTTATTAAAAAAAAAGTATTTTTTTCCCTTTCTCTCGTATGAAAGGAAATATAAAACAGTTCATTAGAAAAAGGATGCCCCCTTAGCCCCATTTGGTGTCTGAGGAATAGTGGATTAATCCTTTGAGTGACTGGAAGGTGTGGAAAGCAATGAACACTCAGTTGCACTCACAGAATTAAAGGCATGCATATTCTACCGAGAGTTAAACATCTCTCTGTGAAAGAATCATGCAATCAATTTTCCCCATGCTACAGGGACATTTTACCCATCTGCCCAATAACCTATACAGGTTATCTTATCACTAACTAGAATGTTGACAATCGCTGAATTTGTCAATCCTATTCTGCAGAGAGACAAGTATTTTTTGACAACTGCATCTCTGAAGACCCTGCAGTACATTTTTTTTAACCAAAGAAATAACAGTGTACATATCTAGTGTCAGGTCTAGTGCTAACTAGGGTAAAGTAGTAGATGTGGTGGATACGAACATATTTAGAAAGTGCCACCCTCGGCATCTCCCTGGATATATGTGGAACATAACGTACAAAGTATAAGATAACATGACTATGGACGTTTGATCTAGCTGATATGGGATGTGTGAATAGAAGAAGCAATAGCTCTTTATGTGAAGCCTTATTCTTCCATACCAAACCAAACCAAAAAAATAAGTGCGCTAAATATTTATAGAGTGCAGATTAAACTCACTCTATCAAAAAAGTGCAAGCAGTTAATACCACTTTAGTGCAAATGTACAAATGCTGCATGCACAAAACTTATAACACTCTTAATCAGTGCAATGTAAAAGAAACTCCTTAATACCAAGTTAGTAAAGTGACCTAGTATATTCAAATCAAATTAGGTACACTTACTACAATATGCTTGGTTCCTTGGTTTCAAGTGTTGATACATAAAAAGAATATATAAAACATATATAGTGAAATATTGCTATTTACAATAATATAACATATGTGTAAAAGTTCCACTCACAAGCAGAGAGCAGATGAGCCTGCTCTACTATTGACAGCTCCAAGTGCAGACAAATTCACTGCAGCCAATAAAGTAAAACAATTTATTTCCAATTTAAAATACAGCATTCATTCCAGATCCCTTTGCAAGACTGTCCTGTTGTGGGTTCTTACATCCGCTGGCTAGATAGTCAGTCCGTGCGCCCGCACGATCGGCAAAGTCTGCAGGGTACTTCCGGGAGGCGTGGCGTACGTGGTGACGTCACGTGGCCAATCAGATAACGCGTTTCGCCGAGAGGTCGGCTTCTTCAGATCTGCCTCTTTCCTAGCTTAGCAGTCCTTTTATACCGCCCATCTGGGCGTGATTCATTACACAATTATTACTTTATTGGCTATTAGAACATGAAGATAAAACGAACAATATTTTCAGCATTACTGCTGTTTATACAATTCAAACAATTTAAGACAATTAGCCTCTATAGGCTCCCTATATGTTCTTAGACAATATATTATTATCCCAACATCTAAAAATGCCACATTATAACATATTGTATTTAAAGTGACAATGTACAGCATAAAAAGGAGAACATTCCATATAGGAAAAAAAAGAAACTGAAAACATTTAAAGTGACAATCACAATATATTAACCATAACAACTATATTGCAGAGAACATCCTAGATGCATGTAGAAACAAATAAAAATTACATTATAAGGACTATCTTTATTAAAAAAAGGAAACAATACCTAATATTTGAAGATATTTAACCTGCTCAGGAAGAATAATAAAAAAATAAAATTACCATAAACATAGTAGAAAATTCATTAAAAAAAGTTAAAAAGGTCGAATTCTATATTGAGTCCTTTTGGCTCTAAAGTATCCAATTTATAAACCCATTTCATCTCTTCTCTTACTATATTCTCTTCCGTATTCTTCCATACATCAGGAGCTCTCAGGTCTTGTGTCCTTCTGCCATCAAGGTCCCGCCACCCCAAATTATTATTATTTTTATTCATAAAGCACCAGCCGTATCCACACCACTGTACATTTTATACATTACAAATTTAATCTAACACTCTCAGCCAACTAGTGGGCAGTCATTGAGGCTGTCTATCACCAGCCAATCAACTAACCTTGTCTCACATTGTACTGCAGAGAGATAGTAAACTGGGATATGGAAGTCCCACCTACGGGTTTAAATAGTTGGACCTCTAAAGGTCAGAAGGTGCTTGGATATTCCGGCCCCTATAACTACCTAAATGAACTTATGTGATGTGTAAAAAAAAAAAATTACAAAATTAAAATTACATGCAGAATTTAACACACACCTGTGTAGAAACTAATTCCTTCATCTTGGCTCCCTGTCAATCATTGTTATAATCTCAACTCTTTTCTGTTATTGAGCAAAGTATGTGGAGGTTGAAAAAAATGGTTCATTTGTTGATGAATTGGAATGTGTGCCCTAGTTGTGCCTGGGCTCAACTGGATTGCAGCATCAATTGAGAAATCTTTAAAATACATATAAAATAAAAAAAGAGTTAACACCAGATATTGGCGATTTCCAATGCCTAGAGATATAGTTTTGAGAAAAGTTACAGTACCAACTTGAGTGTTATGTAATGTGTTATTTAAAAAACATGTTTCCAGCTGTGTTCTCTCTTTGCAACATAACATTTATATTCGGTTCACCAGTTCTTTTTAGCCCAAACTTCCTTTATAAAAATCAAACAAGATGCAGTGTTTAGAAACGGCTTCCTACATCTTTTACATAGTGAGCAGCTAAAATAACTGAAACAACATCAAACAAGCCTTCATGTACCATTCCTGGGTACTCCAGAGATATTATCTAAACTCACAAGGGCTGGACATACTGCTTTTCTATCACCCTAGTGATGAAGGTCCTCACTGTGCCTCTACTATATACTTAGTGTTATTGTTTTGTGTAAGTGGATTTATTATAGTTGTACAGTTAATGGATTTTCTAGGCACGTGGTGATTCCTAAGGGGTCCAGATAGTTGGCTTCGTGTAATTCCAGTAAAACTGTGAAGTATGAGACAATCTATTAGCTATCCTTAAATGGGGGCTCCAGGCTAGATCTAGCACTGTTTCTTTTTAAATGCATTTAGTGAAGAGGCAATTTACAAATAAAATAAAAAAACAATAAACTAAAAGAAAAAGGGTTTTGGGGTGTTCTACTTAAATTGTCACCTTTCTGCTCCAACTTTCAGATTGCAAAGTCATGGCCTCATGTACAGTAGAACATTTGGAACAAAAATAGAAACAGTGTAGGAAAGGGAAGAAAGGGTGGGCTTATCGAGCCAAACTATTAGTAAAATGTATTGAGAAAAAAAAGAGGAAAAAAAGCATAACTAACCTTACTTAGTAGAAGTGTGTACCCTCACCTAGTAGTTTGCATAACCTCACCTAGTAGTGCCTCACCAATTCAGTTTGTAAGGTGTATCAATGGTCCAAGTGTTGTTTATATCCCCATTAGAACAGGATTAAATCCTTGGAAATTGGTGTTCTTTGAGGACTGGGTTAGATACCACTGACATAACCTACACATTGCTTATAATATCTGAAGGCACCCATAATTACCTCTAATGATTTCAATGTAACTGATATTTATCGACCGTTGAAGCCAAGCTGACAGACAGGAAATGTCTAGGACAGACATTGATCTTTAGCTTCAGAAGCTATCATCTAGCACTGAACAGGACTCAATTCACTGGACAAAACTTAACACATGAACTTTGTCTTCGACTTCTCAGGGGTAAATGAATTACACTAAGCTTCACAGTATGTTTTATATCCAAAGTGAAAACTGTTTACTCATTACAGAGAATATTCAAAATACATATTTAATCCAGTCAGACGGGAACTTCTATCATACACAACTAGTACACAGTTTGACTCAGACATTGCAGCTACTTGTGTTACAGCCCATTTATTGTATAATAACAATTAGCAGCTGAGCAAATTGAGTCTAAGTAATCCGCACTAGTGAAATAACTCTGTATGAACTAATTTAACTGCAATGTGGAAATCGGGGAAAAAATAGGTCAAGTGTGTCTTTTATTGGCCTTTCCAACTGTAGAATAGTATTATTTACCCTGGGAGAATAAGCTTGATGTTTCGAGATTCAATGCACACACCTGGGATAGATAAGATAGCACTTGCCTTGTGTAAAGTTTTCTGTGTTTGGGAACACTGGTTGTTATCTTATATATTCTGATCAGAGACAACAGTCATGATATGGCTGCAATTCTATTTTCCCTGTATGAATTTGGGAAAGCCAAGGAAGTGTGAATAGCTGGACTACCCCATACGCAAATGCTTAATGATAAATACATCCTTGTTTTCTCTGTATTGGAAGCTCTTCCAAACAAAGCACTTAGATTTTTAATGTAACAATTTATATGGTGTATACACTGTTTGAACAACACTGCAATATGGGTTGGCATATTGTCAATAAATATATTATAATCCTATTTATTTTGCGTACTATTGGCAGAACACTGTTGGAGAAAAAAAAAAGCAGACTAACTAAATGCCACCACGGAGAGAAAAAGAAAATCTAAAAATGTATTTTTTTCAAGAATACCCACCATTACTGCCAATTAAAAACACCCATCCACCATTGAAATTTACAGAAAAAAATAAAAAGCCACAGAGGGACAGCAGTAAAATTCACCATTTATTAAACTTACCATCTGTGTGATGCTGTTGTCTTACTCTTATACACAGTCCATAGAGTATGTGAGCTGAACAATGACACCACTCTCAATCCACTTTGTGTACTATACTCTCAGGAGGTCTGGTCTTTGTGATACTGGCTGTGACTACCTTTGCTGCTCTCTCTGTTTCTACAGGCTCACTATAAAAGGCCAGTTGACTATAAAGGCTGGTAGGCCTCCTTCATGGGTCCAAGAGGGAACTAAATATGTAGATGTGGCAAGTTAACCTTTTACTAAATTAACTTACTCCACCAGTTGTATCTTCTCAACACTCCATTCAGGTGAGCGAGTCAATCCTGTGTGTCCAACTTGTCTGGTTACAAATATGTGTCTGTTAGTCCACCCATTGTAGAGTGATGTGGAATTTGTTGGCGTTTTATAAATAATAATAATAATATGAAATTGGGTATTTTAAATATAAGCCTATCTCTAATTTGTAGCTAGAGAATGCATTGTTAGATCAGACCACAGTATAACATATTCCTCCTCACCTTGCAGTCTCTGCACCCAGCGGCCGTGTGTCTGTATGACTGACACTAGCGGCATGTTAATGGACACAGACCGCAGCGGATCCAGGGCAAAATATACCCCCACGTCACGCATGCGCAGCACACGTTTTGGGGGCAAAGAGCGATTTCAGCCAATCAGAATAGTAAAGCAGGTATTTAAACCAAAAAATACCTTCCTTCATTGCCCTGTCGTGGTTTCCCTAGTGGTTGTCTGAGAGCGGGTTCCTTATTCTGGTTATTCTGGTTATTTGACTGTGGCATTGATTTTGACTTCCCTGTCTTCTGGTATCCCTGACCTCTGGCTTTCCTTTATCGTTGTGTCCCTTTCTGGGTCCTCTGACTTCGGCTATTCCTGACTATTCTTTGGTACGCGAGTCTGGCCATTCTAAGGCCCGATATACATTACCTATTAGTCTCCTGTTTTACATAGTTCTACGTGCTGGATCATACTGTAATCCTGACACACAGTCAATTTGGGTATAACAAGTTAAAATTTAAATACATTAGAGTTAGTTATATCTCATCTTCATCTGTTTGGTCATTATTGTTTTCATTAACTAAAATCATACAAACTGTGAGCTGTATGGCATTGTAAGAAAACAGTCTGTTGTTGCCAAAACGAATCATGTAACACTAATTACATCAGAATTTAATACATTTGATGTTTTTCAGAAGATCATCTGTTAAGCAATAATTCTTACTGTGTATGTGTGAGTTTTGGAGAATGTATACAATATGTTGAAGAATATGCGTGTGTGGGAAGGAGTGATGTAAGGTATGAAGAAGAGTGATGGGCTTTGTTGGTTTATCTTTTCAATATATATTCCCTGATCTTTGGAAAAGACACCACTAATTATATTCCCTAATACAACGATGAAGTTTAATGAGCTTATTGGAGAGAAACTTTTTTTTTCTCAAACAAAATAATCAAGTCCACAGTTTGAATTCATGTGGCATAGCTGTGCATGGGGTGAACGATTAAGGTCACCAAGGGCAATGTGCATCCAAACCAGCTGTTCAGCTAAACAGCATCTACTTTACAAAATGTGCTGTCTTTTAAAAGAGAAAAAAATGTCAATTTAGCTAAATAATAAAAATTTTCACTGTGTTTAACCCCTTAAGGACACATGACATGTGTGACATGTCATGATTCCCTTTTATTCCAGAAGTTTGGTCCTTAAGGGGTTAAACAGTCAGTTAAAAGCACAGAGGAGTTTCATTTTAAAAAAAATGAATTTTGTGGCCTTAAAACTGACTTAAAATAGCAAAAAATGTCACACAATTACACATAAAGAAAAAAGCAACTAAATTGGACATTCGTAAAAAATATCATAAATCATTTTCAACAACTTGAATCCTATTTACTATTTTGTGTCATGGTTTCATAAAAAAAAACATTCATTTTAAAAGCGGCTTGTGTTTAATAATAATTACTCATTCAAATTTTCAAGATTAATTCACTACATAAATTATGGTGGGAACCTGTCCCTTTACAACCAGTTCTTACATCGCCAACTTTTGTAATTGCAGGACAATTAAAGGGACACTTTAGTTATCAGAACAACTACAGCTTATTGCATTTGTTCTGGTGAGTAGAATCATTCCCTTCAGGCATTTTACAGTAAACATTGTCTTTTCAGAGAAAATGCAGTGTTTGCATTACAGCCTTGTGATAACTCTACTGGGCACTCCTCGGGTGGCTGCTAGAGGTGCTTCCTGTGGCAGTGCTGCACAATGAGCATCACTGCTATTTAGTGTCTCCACCCTCTGCATACAGACACTAAACTTTCCTCATGTAGATACTTTGATTTAATTAATCTCTATGAGGAGATGCTGCTGGCCAGGGCTGTGTTTGACTTGTGCTGGCTCTGATCCTGATCTGCCTTCTTAACAGTCTCAGCCAATCCTATGGGGGAGCATTGTGATTGGCTCAGACCACCACTTCTGATGATGTCAGTAGACATCAGGCAGTTTCAGATGCAGACAGGGGCAGATCCAGCAGCTGCAGACTTGAATACAAGTAATATTTTACTATATTTAGGGAGGCAAGAGGGGGCCAGGAGGGCTTGATGGTGGTTTTAACACTGTAGGGTCAGGAATACATGCTTGTGTTTCTGACCCTATAGTGTTCATTTCATAAAAAAAATAAAATTGGGGGGAGTGTTTCCAGTCACCCCACTCACTGATGATTTAAAAGACTCTAATATGTACTATATGAATGGATACATATATATATATATATATATATATATATATATATATATCTGCATCAGGTTTGCACCTCGTGGCAACTGCAAAACAATACACAGATATCAATTATAGTTATCCCTACAACAACAAAAATTATGCTATCAACAGAAACTAAAGGAAATGACTTTATCCATTATTTGTCTATCACTTTACTAAACTTATAGTCATAATAACCTCAGGTACAAAACACACATAACTAACTTAAGAAGCTAAGAAATGTCCAAAAAAAGGAAAAGCAGAAAAGTCACGATACTATAAGCCGAGATCAATTAGTGAATAAGTCAGATAAACAAGATAACAAGAATAGGACAAAGAACAGATAAGTCAGGCAAATAAAAGGAAGAAGCTGGGGTCAATACTAGAAAGAGAAAATACATGCAAGGTATGCTATTAACCATACCACTACAGGACAAGTGACTATGTGGTATGATCAGGGCCGTACTAGGTTCATCAAACTTGATGATCTAAGCCAACCCAATGCTTTCCCATAGAAAAGGAATGGGAGGCTATTGCACATACATGGCAAAACGATGTGCTGCACCAATCAGCATGTCCTCATGCATTGAATCAATACATCTCTATGGAGACCTTTGAACACCTCCACGAAGAGTGTGGAGATGCTCAATATAGGTGATGCACACTGTCTGGGTGACTGCCACTAGAGGTGCTTCTAGGCAGCAATGTAAACACTGCCTTTTCTCAGAAAAGGCAGCATTTACAGTGCTTAGCCTGCAGTGATACGCTATAGACAAAATAAATATTACTGCATACTGCACTGGTTCTGGTGAGTATAGTGTTTCTTTTACAAGACGAGTTTCTCTCACCTGTCAATTAAACCCCTCTTGTGTGTCTCTTACAACATCTCTTTGTGTATCTTTTACTTCCTCCTGGACTCTTTGTGTGTCTCTTTTTCCCCTTCTCCAGCTCCTCTGTATGTCTCTTTCTCCCAAGTCCCGTCTGTGTGTCTTTCTTTTCTGAGTCCCTTTTGTGTGTCTCTTAGCCCCAGCTCCTTTGTCTCTTTCTCCCCTTACCCAGCCCTTCTGTGTGTCTCTTTTTTCGGCCCCAGTACCTCCTTGTGTCTCTTTCCCAACAGCTCCTCTGTGTGTCTCAATCTCACCTTCCCACAGCCACTTTGTGTTCGCCTTCCTCAGCCCCTCTATGTGTCTCTTGTTCCCCTTTTCCAGCACCTCTGCATGTGTCTATCTCCTCCCCAGGGTTTTTCCCCCCAAACACTTTGTGTCTCCCCCCACCCGTCTGCGTGTCTCTTCTTTCTGCCAACCCCTCCTTGTGTCTCATTCCTTCCTTCAGCCTCGCAATTTATCTCATTCCCCCAGCCTTTCCATGTATCTCTTTCCCCCATCCCCTCCATGTGTACCATCCCCCCTAGCAATTCCATTTGTCTTCTTCCCCCAACCCCTACCATGTGTTTCATTCACCCGGACCACCAGGAAATTTCACGGTATCCCAGTGAGCCAGTCCGGCTCTGTTTATGATCATTTAACATACAGTAATGATTTCCTGTATACTCAGAAAGTGCAGGAATATGACTAATATTGATATAGTTTACGCCTTAGATTCAGAATAGGAGAGTTGGAGAGTGTTGAGTACATCCAAAATGAAATCAGAATGACAAATGAAGTAACCAGGGCTATACCTGTAAAGCCATTGCCTTAATAGCTTGTTGTTGTGTAGAAGAAAGGGGGTAGGGAAGAAGCACTGTACGGGGGACCTCTACTTCAAAGTCAGAGTGGTCCATAAAGCAAGAGGACAGGATACGGAATATAGTGTAGTATATTTATAATGTTGGTGAGCAAAAGAAATGCCTTTACAATTTTTGGAACTGATAATTAGCTCCAAATATATGCACCTGGGCAGTATAATCCCCGCCTGTGGGAAACAGCACTGACAAAGTGTAGTATATTAGGTACACTAAATGGCAGTGACTATAATTTATTTTGAGCCTATTGTTGGCTGTCTGTGGCAAGCTTATAAAGAAGTGGTCCATGCTCTTGGATATTCAGGAGTTCCCACTTTTTGATGTACAGAAGTATAACAGCAAAATATCACTGCTGGAGAGTAAAAGAGGTTTTTCTCAATCCATTTGGCATGGGTGGTAGGTTACCCACGAAGGAAATCAATGTACCAGTCTTCTGGATAAAATCAGGAAAACATATTAAAATACTATTTTGTTTTTTAAAATAAAATCTAAATCCATAATAAGGGTAACGCACTGACATGTCTCATCTAATTAACGGGCTGTTTCAATATGTTCAGCTTCTAATGTAAGATGTAAATGATTTTGGGCAGAAGCTTTATAATTAGATCAACATGTACACCTATGATATGAGTATGGTTAAGGGAGTGATAGTATAAAATGTGTAAATCATTTTCCTTTTAATTATTTTCACCAAAGTATCTCATATGCATTTTTAAAAAGGTAAATAAACCACCAGCAATTGTTCTCAAACTGTACAGGAATAAACAGTTAATTAAGATGTACTATTTTCAACCAATAGTGGCCTCGGTGGGGTGTCTCTGTTCTTTTATCCCCGCAATGTAAAACTTTGCAGTTTATTATATCCATCGCTAGTGACTGTTATACTGAGAGCTACTAGAAGTGATTCCACCATAGTGATCAATTAAAACTCAGATAAGTGACAAAAAATACCCATAGAAAATCATTGAATACAATGTTCGCCTATGGAGAAGCTAGGATTCGCGCATAGCACTCACTGATTATGTGTATCATGAGGAAAATTGGATGGGACTATCGGGCAGGAGGCCATGCTTCCTCCATGATGCCATTAGAGGCGTAGAAGTGAACAGCACCAATGGAAAAATGTAATTAAACTCTGATTTTATTATATATTACTGTACATTGAGTGGCAACTTATACAGACTTATCGACAGGGACATTATAGAGTTAGGAACACAGGTTTGTATTCTTAACGCTATAGTGTTCCTTTAAGACAATGAAATAGAATCCATGAACCCTGCATCTCATTTTGCTGAACCTATAGAATAATGATCAGACTCATTTTTATTTAGAAAACAAACATGCATCCAAGGAGAGAGACTTGGATATGTTAATAAAACTTTATTAGGCCTCATTAGCTGGGATCCAATATTATATGAAGAAAATGAAAAACCTAATATTCTTTGTATTATGAGAAAGATGATGCGATTACAGATTTAGTTATTTTCCTTTAATCAGGAAGGATTGTTATAATTAATAATATCCTTGGCTCAAAGGCAACTAGGCATTTTAAAATAGTTTAACACTATTAGCTAATGAGATGTATCCTAGTCTCACCCTGGCATATGAAGGGCATTCTTGATACTGTTAGCTAATTAATGATAATTCTGGCTTATACACAATATCCACAGAGTTAGGTATTTCGGTTAGGTATTAGCTAGCTGATCACTCTCCAAGTTGTTATCTCTTCACTTTTTTATATTTTTCAAAGGATCAATAGAGTTTAAAGGATCACTATAGGGTCAGGAACACAAACATGTATTCCTGACCCTATAGTGTTAACACCACAATCTAGCCCCCCTGGGTCACTCATGCCTCCATAAATATAGTAAAAATCTTACTGTATTCAAGCCTGAAGCTGTAAATCTACATGCAGTTAGACTCAGAAAAACAAGCAGTCTGCTGACATTTGGTAGCCTGATCCAATCACAGTGTTTCCCCATAGGATTGGCTGAGACTGACAAAGAGGCAGATCAGGGGCAGAGCCAGCATGATTCAAACACAGCCCTGGCCAATCAGCATCTCCTCATAGAGATGGATTGAATCAATGAATCTCTATGAGGAAAGTTCAGTGTCTGCATGCAGAGGGAGGAGATACTGAATCACAGGATGCTGTGCACAGTGCTGCCCTGTGCTCTGCTGACAGCAGATCTGAGTGGATGGAAGCATATTATGCCTCCATCAACTCCGAAGTCCCTCTGGTTCACTCTGAGTGACTGCAACTGGAGGTGTTCCTAGCTTTCAATGTAAACACTGTATTTTCTCAACGAGAGGCTGCATGGAGGTATAGTTCTCACCTGAACAACCTCATTAAGCTGAAGTTGTTCAGGTGACTATAGTGTCCCTTTAAGGTTTTGCAGAAGCGAACTCATCATTCTCTGAAAAATTTTACAAATATGTATTAAATTAATGTCTCTTCTGTATGAGTCATTGTAACAAAGTAATAGTTAAAGTCATTTTAAATGCCGGTCTGCAATAACTTTTTCCAAAAATTCTAGTTTAATTATTTGCGTCATTCCTGTACCTTGAGCTTTACAACATAAAAAAATCATTCTTGAATAATGGCAAAACATCTGAAGGGCTGAGATCTCAATGTTCGATTACCTTGCCCAATCACGCAATCTTTCAACTTACTTCCACCAAACTTTATTAGTTTCATTAAACATTTCCCAACATTTTGCAGAAAATGGATCAATTCCAGCCATGAAAGATTGCCTAATTATGTTGGTAAACACTGTGGGACAGAGTTAATTGGATAAGGAGGGGAGGGTTCTGTGTACAATGCAATATGGACAATCTGTTCTCCAAACCTCCACATTCTAAAATAATTCCTCAGCTCAGTAAACAGGGGGTAGAAATGATAAAACAAGGTTGTTGTTTTCTTGGCAATTCTCCTCTTGTCTCCAGGTGGTAACGCTTTGTGTCACCTTCTGTTAAATGACTTCTCTCTCTCCGACAAATTAAAGAATAAGCAGTTAGTGAGTGATACAAAGTGCAAAACCTGCCTACTGGAGCAGGTAAGATTCCAAGCTTTAAAACTGAGGACCCCAAAGGATTGTAGCTTTTAATTTGTTTTCCATTAGCTTTGTTCATTAAATGCCATGAAATGTCAGAACTGAGACCTGTGTTTGGATAAGAAGGGAATAATAGGTGCATTAGATGAGCTTTTATTTTCTCATTAGGAAAGTAACCTTTTCTATGCTGGTGTTGGAGATGGAATATGCGATTTAAAAAAAAAATCCAACATACTCACTTTGTAATTTGATACTGCACTGTTTTCCTGCTTTTAAGAGTTTAAATCACTTACTTTGGAATGATATTTTAATTGTGAGTATAATTGAATGCATTTTGCAATTATACTGTCAGATTTTAGTGATAACGAGCAGATTAGATATTCTTTAATGATGCCTGAAAGACTACATTTTTGCAAAGTTTTAAAACTTTAAATGGAATTATATGACTCCTATAGCAGTGTTCTCAAGATTGTTTAATTCTCCTTACGTTCCTGGCCACATATCATACTTGTTGGGCAATATCATCCTATAAATGCCCCTCTACGGTATGTGCTATAGACGGCATGCAATAAGTCAATTAGTTAACCCTTTCAAATTACTTCTCAGGTACTGTAAGAGCCAATCTTGAACTATTAGGTGAAGTTCAAAATGTGACATGTTTTAAGAGACATGATGCAATGTACAGTAAGTTCATAGGAACAATATGTAGAACAAGATATATACAATGTATGAGACATGAGTATTGAAGCTTGTATTACTTTGACAAGGGTGCCTTTTATATCAGACTAACCAAGATTTGAACCATTGCTGGATTTTCATTGGTTGGACTCAAGAAGCCAATCAAAGCATAGCTTTAATATCCATGTACAGTATAGTTATGCTTGATACAGTCTCTTCTTGCACTTGGAATGCTTGTCGGTATAATTCATGCTAACACATTTTTGTTTTTTAAAGAAACGTGTCTGATTTATCATGTTGTATTTAGCTCTCGCAATTTGTCTTGCTTATTACAGCTCTGTTGTACAATCTCCTGATCTTTTTGGCGTTAAACAGTTTGCAAACTGATAAAATGTAAGGAACACAAACATAGGGAGAGAAATAAGAGCAGAGACCTGGAAGAAAAAAGTTCAAGAGGCTACACAAGAGACTGAAAAGGTAAGCAATATTGCATAGGGGACTAAGCAGTTGAAATAAGATTTCAACTGTTTACAATTTAAAATGACAAAAAAGTTGGAGGGATTCTACAGTTAAAACTTGTATTCTGTCCCAGTATTGATTTTTTATGTCATCCTCCCACAAACTACTGATTTCAGTATAGCTGGCCCTACTTATGTGAATGCATGCATAACATGGACTTGACATATTGTATCTCACTGCAATGTCTTCCAGTATGATTTGTGCCGTATAACATTCATTCATTGAGATTAGTATATTTTAAGTGACAATAAACAATGACAAGAAACATATATTATGAACGGGATAAATATTGTCTCATCATACCCATTAGTCACTCGGGAACACCTCCAGATACATCATGCATACACACCACAGTCTGGCAGCTTATTTGGCCACTATAATATAATAAGTATTACTTAAGGAATAATATAGTTCTCCTGAAGATATCCAAGTGGGCTAGTCCAGACCAGCAGAACATTGATGTTATAGACTACAAACCCATGGGCAAACATACAGCAGGGCTCCCAAGAGTCCCTCTTTTTATGGTCCAGTCCTGCCATCCCAATATAGTTCCCATGTGTCCAGCATCTGAGGTCCACAGGGAACTGCCCTTGGGCAGCACAGCATAAGCATATAATTAGACATGTCCATGCTGTGTCGCATGAACTAGGATCATACTTAGAATACTTGAGAATTTAATTTCTATAATATAGTCGGATTTACAGAGTGCAAGTATAGAGGCAAAAAATGGTGCATTTTAGATGTTAACTGCATGTACTAGGGAAGTAATGCATGCTGAATATCAGAGCAGCATTAATGTAATGGGCCTCCTGTACAGTCATATTGCTTCTAAGTACCATAAAAGGAAAACTGGGTATGACTAGGTAGTTAACATCAACTGGATCTGTTTTTTTTTTGTGTGGACATTTTAGGGTAAAGTATATGTATTGATTTGTATTGGTGACTTTATGAGGTTACTTGTATTTTATTATTGGTCCCTGAAGAAGTTCCTTATTGGAACGAACTCATAGGACCTGGACCTATTGTATATTTTATTACATTTTATTTTATATCAATAAATCAATTTGTTACCTACCATTCGCATCCCGTTTGGTTTCTGGCTGGAAGTGGTAACTTCAAGGAGGTTACAGCCACCCATCAACATCAGTGGATGCACCTTGATAACGCCTGAAAGTCCATATGTTTGTGAGTGCAATCCATAGTCTGAACGGAGAAGCAAAAGAGTATGGGGGGAAAAAAAGGGACAAATCACACTCATTATTTGACTGTCTCTCCATAATAGCATTGGAGAAATGTCTCCTATTGGACTAAAAGACCAAGAACATATCATGGTGGGTTATGTAAGACACTTTTCTCTTTGTGTAGTATAAGATTTTTAATTTATTAGTGCATATGTCCTGCTTAATTCAAATGTCATAAAATGTATTCCATGGAACCGAAGAGATGGAAAATCAATATAACCATCAGAATTACTATTCACAAGGACACAACCTAACGGCTGAATAATTAATACACAATTACACTGGCAAACACGGAAGCTCACTGAATTCTGGAGATTGTATAACATAAATCCTTTTGTCTTTCAATATGATTATTACCTGGTTTCTAATTAACTTTGACAGTCGTACTGTTCTGTCTTCTTTAAATCAGGAACATGATCGTCGATGGGGTTTAGAAGACATGGTTTTTACATCAGAGGGCACTGCTGCTGTGAATTATAAATCTTATATAACTTTCATGTTGCCTGATGACACATTACATTTTATTTTAGAAAGCATTTATTTTCCTTCCCCTGCTGGGAAAAGGGTCATTGAAATGGACAGTAGATATTGCTAATAAAAATAAAATGCAGCAAAGTAGGATGTGAGCATAGCCAAAATAATAAATAACGTGTTTTGTATCATTCTGCCTTCCTAAAGTCTCAATCAGTGAATTACGGTCAATCTGAAAAGGTCACTGCTAAAATCTACCACCCTTCCACTCTTCTCCTGTTCCACCTAAACTACAATCTAGCACTGGTCTTCACCTAGCAGAGCGAAGTCAAGTCTTCATTTTGTCCTTCTGCATTTCTGCAGAGGGACTTTAAATGTACACTTAAATAAAAAATAAAAATAAACTATTTATATAATCTTGCTGTAGCATTACATCTCATGATAAACAGACAGAATATGTAAAATAGAGGACTGTCAGTACCACATCCCTATTCTTAATACCAATTTTACTCATATAAGCTATTAAATTATATATATATAGCGAAAGTAACCTCGCCACTGATTCTTGGAGGGGCCTGCTTGCCAGCCTCTTGCCCCAGGACTATGGCCCATGTATTAAACCTTGGTTCAGGACTGTGGAAAGGTTTTGTTCGTGCCTTTTCCCTGTTATGGTTCGGTATATGGGGCTTACTGAACGGATTGTACTTATTCTGTTCGGTTACCTAACAGTTGAACCACCCAGAACAGGAGTGTGTAGCCCATTAAACTCCCTAACTTAAGTTTAGCTGCAACGTTCTAAGCGGTTAGCTGGGGGGCCGTCGTTCGTATGTGCGAACACGTGGTGGCAGCCATCTTTAGTCGCAAACACATACAGCTGTGTTTGGTCGTCGAGTGCATGCAACTATAATCGTACAGGCAACAGCGCGAACACCGCTGGGACTTCCATCTCTTCGTATGTTCAACTGGATTCACTTGAGAAGAGCGGCGTTCGGTGGAAACACGCTCCCGAACAAGAGATGCAGACTAAGTATACATACTAACTGGTTGCATTCATATTTCTGTTATATTGTGAACTACTAAACTAGATCGACTGCAAGCCCTGATTCTCTGGAACTGTTTTGGGCATGGAACCATGCGTGTTGTAGGTTATACTATGACTTCCAGGAAATTCCTGAACCCCTGAACCTAGGTGACTTTTGGATATGTTGGTCACCCAGATTGAGGCTATCAGGGGATATAACTTTTGTGGGGGGATTGTGTGTTTAAATGTATTTTTGGGGTTTTGCAAAAAATTTATGTTTTCTGTGCTTGGAGATAATTGAGTTTACTACAGTGGATGACTTAATTAACTCCCAGGCACATGGGAGGGATTAACTTATTATGTATGGGAATGTCCTGGATCTGAGAGACAATGTAATTGTGTATTTGTTTCTACTGTGGTTTACTCTCAAGTCCTGGGGGGGAGGGGGGGGGGCTGGTGTCCCTTGCATGGGTAACTGCATATAAGGCCAGTTGTGGCTACCATTAAACAAGTTCCTGCCTACCCTTAACATAGAGTCTCATCTCATGTGTGGGGGAGGAAACAGCTGTATCTGTTCTGGAAACTGCTATATCACGATACTCCCCTGGGCTATAATCACTAGCTCTTGTAAGAGCTACACTGCTATACCTGCTATACTCTCTTGGAGGAGAGGTCTTCTCACTGGAAACTGGATCCAGAAGTTTGGCCCAGGGTGAGAAGGGACGGCGAGACCCCAGCCAAGCTGCGGCGGCTAATGGGCTATGGTGCTTATGGTGTCCGGTGCAGTGCTCATAGTACTCAGTGACAGCGTGGAAGCAGCGATTGGTGGGGTTTCGCCATCCCTTCTCACCTTTTATATTTCACTGCATACCTGAATATATATCACTTAACATCGATTGGTCAACATAGCTGTGTAGTAGTCTAGGTTGAAAAAAGACTAGAGTTCATTAAGTTGAACCTTAGCTGGCTTGCAAAGTTCCAAGCTACTAATTCCGTGTCTTAAATTCACTCCTTTCAAACCCATGTTATAAACAGAATTGAATTAACCATCAGTCTTATCTCTATGTCTGTTATGGACTGCATAATTAAACAACAGATACCCTTTTCTAAGGAAATACATAATGAGGGTTATTCATTAAACTGTGAGACATGAGATGATGGACATTATATTTGGAGGAACCTGAGCCTATTCTGGATTAAATGGTGTGATTATAAATTATCTATAATTCTCTGTTTTGTGATTAAATCCTTGAAATGTCTGATCAGATTGTAAGAACACAAACTATCTCTATATTCTGACTGGTTGGCTTTCAAAGATCCAAGCTACTTACCCCAGACTCAAAGTACACAAACTAACGTAAACATTTCCTGTTATCTCTGCCTATATGTGGGGTTCATTCTCTAAACTGGAGATATGAAGAATTTACAAGAAAATCACAAATTTTATTTCAAAATAGCCACATGGTTAAAAAAAAAAAAATCTTAAATTAATTTTATATTCCTGCTCAGCTATTTAGCCTGTAATTGCAGTTAATTTCCTAATTCTCCACTAATTACGTTTCTGGTTTACTTTAACCCCTTAAAGACCAAACTTCTGGAATAAAAGGGAATCATGACATGTCACACATATCATGAGTCCTTAGGGGGTTAAGGGGCACTCCAGATCCGTAAAGCACTTTAGCTTGTGAAAAGCTTTATGTTTGTTCTCAACAGAAATTGGCACTTTTATAAAGTAACCCGGTTACACGCCCTTGGCTTTCAAGTAGACAGCAGGTAATGTTACTCCCTGGTTTCATTAGCTCAGAGGGACTAAACTCAAGAGGCAGCAATTGCTCAGAGCATCTGCCTTGCAAAGACTTCTCATTGAGCTGCATTAGGAAGTCTGTGATTGGACAGCCACAGAAAGTCTGGGCAGGGATAGAAGGGGAGGGATTGCAAAGGCAGCAGACAATATAACTGCAGGTTTTGCAAGCTGATTTTAGAGATACCCCCAATGAAAAGCAGCATAATTAAATGCATGCAAGTTTTTATTTGCAAGTTTTTATTTGGGGTATAATACTAAACAGTGATTTTTATTTATTTTGTATTTGGGCAGTGGAGTGTCCTTTTAATAAAACCATCTAATTTTACATTCTCAAACATATCTTACTTACGACTTGCCAAAGGATCTGGCAATATTTATGCAGAATTAATTAGCACTGTTTTCCATAAAAGCTGAGGCTCGGTGTTAATGAAGTGGATTAGGACAGAGTTATGATGTCTTCTGAGAGAGAATTTATTTCAAGGGATCTATTATCCTCAATAAATTAAAAGTAGAACAGCTTGTTTGTAGAGTGCTAGCATGCAGGAGCAAGTGTAATACTGTAACATTCTTGGTAGGATTTGTGCAAGGACAAAAAACTGTAAATGGAGAATACTCTGTCTCCAAAAATGCAGATTTGAAATTCACACATAGCCTCATAATTCTGCACAGGTCATTTTAGTCAATGAAGCTGAATGTAAGGATATATTGTCACATCGCCATCGTGTGTACATCAAGAGACCAAAATCTTCTTGTTTTTAATGATTACAGATGATGTAATCAATTGAATGATCTTGGATAACTAAAAAAAAAATATCACTTTTTATTTAAATTTTATTATTTTGATTGGTAAAACTTTTTAAAACTTAAAGGGAGAATCTACCACCTAAATAAAAAATAAATAAAATTCACTGTTTAGTAGATATAACCGCAATAAAAACATGCATACATATAATTATCTATTTTTTTTCATTGGGGCTATTTCTAAAAATAGCTTGCATATGGATTCACTTGAGAAGAGCGGCGTTCGGTGGAAACACACTCCCGAACAAGAGACGCAGACTAAGTATACATACTAACTGGTTGGATTCTCATTTCTGTTTTTTTGTAAACTACCAAACTAGATCGACCGCAAGCCCTGATTCTCTGGAACTGTTTTGGGCATTAAACCATGCGTGTTGTAGGTTATCCTATGACTTCCAGGACATTCCTGAACCCCTGAACCGATCTAGGTGACTTTTGGATATGTTGGTCACCCAGATCGAGGCTATCAGGGAATGTAACTTTTGTGGGGGGTTTGTGTGTTTAAATGTATTTTTGGGGTTTTGCAAAAAAATGATGTTTTCTGTGCTTGGAGATAATTGAGTTTACTACAGTGAATAACTTAATTATCTCCCAGGCACTGGGGAGGGATTATCTTATTATGTATGGGAGTGTCCTGGATCTGAGAGCCAATGTAATTGTGTATTTGTTTCTACTGTTGTTTACTCTCGGGTCCTGGGGGGGCTGGTGCCCCTTGCATGGAGACCTGCAAATAAGGCCAGTTGTGGCTACCATTAAACGAGTTCCTGCCTACCCTTAACATAGAGTTTCATCTCATGTGTGGGGGGAAACAGCTGTATCTGTAAATAAATTCTCTCTCAGAAGACATCATAACTCTATCCTAATCCACTTCATTAACACAGAGCCTCAGCTTTTATGGAAAACAGTGCTAATTACAGATACAGCTTACAGATACAGATACAAATAGCTTGCAAATACTGCATTTCTCTTGTCTGAAGCCTTTTTGAGCCCTCCCCTTCTAACCCCACCCCGACTTTCTGTGTCTGTCCAATCACAGACTTCCCAATGCAGCTCAATAAGAAGTCTTTGCAAGGCAGGTGCTCTGGGCAGTTGCTACCTCTTAAGTTGAGCTCCACTGAGCTAAAGAAACCAAGAAGTAACAGGACTGCTGTCTGATTGACAGCCAGGGGGTATAACAGAGTTATTTATAAAAGTGAAAATTCCCATTTAAATCTACTCTTTGTGTAAAATTAAAAAGAGGACCCATCTTCATACATAAGCACTTGAGCAAGCTGAAGTGCTTTATGGGACCCTTTAAGTAGGAATTTCTGAAAAATGTCCAGAAATACAATAAACATAACAGCATATTTAAATGTCATAAAAAGGTTGTTCTGAAGTAGCTGAATAGGGCAAAATATGTCACATGGACTGGCACTGAAAGGCAAAGACACTGCTATTTTTTTAAAGAATCAATAGCTCTCTTTTAAAGGAAAACTGTAGGCATTTTAACAGCTTCATCTTATTGAAGTTATTATAGTATAAAACAAATAAAAAAAAGTTACTTGTACACTGTCCCAACTCCCTATGCACATTTAAATAACTGGAGGCTTTTTAGTATCACTCCAATGGCCAATCACTCAGGCAGGGAAATGAAAATGGGTTGTGGATGAGTATTCCTGCATTACAATGACCCAAAACACACAGCAAAGGCAACAAAGGAGTGACTCAAGAAGAAGCACATTAAGGTCCTAGAGTGTCCTAGCCAGTCTTCAGAACTTAATCCCATAGAAAATCTGGGGAGGGAACTGAAGGTTCGAGTTGCCATGCGTCAGCCTCGAAACCTTAATGACTTGGAGAGGATCTGCAAAGAGGAGTGGGAGAAAATCCCTCCTGAGAGGTGTGCAAACCTGGTGGTCAACTACAAGAAACATCTGACCTCTGTGATTGCCAACAAGGGTTTTGCCACCAAGTACTACGTCGAAGGGGTCAAACACTCTTTCACTTATTGACATGCAAATCAATATATTTTTTTTAAATGCATTTTTCTGGATTTTGTTTTTGTTATTCTGTCTCTCACTGTTAAAATACACCTACAATTAAAATATTAAACTGATCATTTCTTTGTCAGTGGCCAAACGTTCAAAATCAGCAGGGGATCAAATACTTTTTTCCCTCACTGTATGTATTCCTTACTTTACACTGTTTCTTTAAAGTCTGCCCGAGTCTTTAGTATGTAAAAAAAAAAAATATGCATCAGCTAACTGCAATATTGGAGCAACATTGAGTGCTTTGTGATCACCATGATGCTATTCCAGCCGAAACACAACTTCTGATGATGCGCCACTGAGTTCCGAAACCCAGTAACGTCTTCTGTGCAGTGTGGACTGCTGTGTCCTTGCCTAGTGAAGCAGTTTTACCTATGGGGAATAAAGGTATTTACATGTTTGTAACCAGTCAGAGTCAGCAATAACTTTTAGCCTTGTTATTATTCTTTAAATGTATATATTTTCATAGCTGCCTTTCCCTTATACTTACATGATTTATCATGCTATGTGTGACTGCTCTGTGTATCAGGTAAGCAGAGGACACCACTGAATCCTCTTGTGCTGATATCAGCTCATAGCTTAAACATAAAGTCGTTTTTGTTCTGGCGGCCGAGAGTGATATAGTTTAGAATGATACATCTGTGTAACATTAAATGCATATTCTGTAACTGATAGTATCCTCTAATGAAGTTCCGAGTGACATTATTAATCCAATATGCTATTAATGATCTTTACTTCATGTTTGCATTTTAATTGAAATTGTGTTATGATGTGCCTCAAGTGAATTCAGCTTAACTCGAGCTTCGTGTCAGTGTACATTAAACTCTTCATAGAATATCTGGTGACAAACTTAGCAGAAATGATCTGTTGTTAACCCATGCATTGCCAAGTTGTTTAGCTTAAAACAAATGGGAATAGCACTAGTAGAACGCCCATATCAGATTCAGCACAGGCAATTAGTGACTTATAGAGGATGCAAAATTGTACAAGACCTTTTTGGGGCAACCATCTTACAATAATGCCTTTTTTGCTCTATTTTACAGGAACATGTCGTACAGAGTTTCACTTTTTGAAACTCTGTTTAGAAGACTGTTACTTGGACAGAGTTTTCTTATTGCTATATTCATTTTCTTTTGACTAATGAAAATCCACCAGCCCTGGGTCACTGGAAGTGGTCTTTGGGCACAAATGTCACAGAAGAGCAAAGGTCAAAAATGGTCACCCAGGCAAATCAGAGCAGTTTATGCTTAAGATATCACCCTAAAACAAAGAAACTATGGGAGATACTGCTAGGTATGTTCCAGGGCCATCCTGAGACCTGCAGCAGGTGCCAGACGGGAATACACACTATAGTTTGCAATCAGTGGAGTCCTGAACAATTGTTGGATACATTTACATAGGATATTAACTATTACTGGAATGCGTATTCCGTTCCATAATTAATCCTGAAAACTCCAACTCCTCTCATACCTTACCCTCCTGCTAGCCCTTGCACTGGCTCCCTATACATACCCAGATAACGTTCTTACCTGCAAAGCAATACGCAAGAGTGTGAAAACATTGAAAACATACATATCCTCCCTTATAAATAATAATGATCCATTCCAGCTTTTCCCCTTTTATGATGATTTTTGTCTTTCCCCAGTTCACATCGCCATTATCACTAACTACTGATTTGAAGACTTCTTTAGGGCTACACCTTTCTTTTGGAATTTCCTTCCTCAGTCATTTAGGCTGGAATTTATACAATACAATCTCGTTCTAATTTGGACAGATTGTACTCTACAATTACCTGTAATGTTACCCCATATCCATCAGATTGTAAGATTATTTGAGTAGGATCTACATTTTTTTCATGCGCGTCAAACGTATATTTTATATTATAGCGTAGTTTGGTGCCCTTAAAGGCAAACTATAGTGTTAGGAATACAAACAGATATTCTATATTTTAAATATACCTTTTCTCCATTGCAGAGCTGGGTTTGTCATTTCTGGCTGGCCCCACCTCCATGGCTGGGATTATCAATCTTGATGATCTCAGCCAATCCAATGCTATTCCATAAGAAAGCATTGGGAGGCTATTGCACATGCGCAGCAAATTCCCACACTGAGTCAATCAGCATCTCTTCTATGAGGAGTGTCCAGTGTCTCCATGCAGAGTGTGGAGATGATAAACCAGGTTCTGCACCAAGTGCAGCACTGAATTTGGAAACACCTCTAGAGATGTTACTTGGAAGGAATGTAAATACTTCCTGCTCTCTGTAAAGGCAGCATTTGCATTGAACGCCTGCAGGAAAATGCTATAGACACCAGAACCTCTACGAGTTGTATTGGTTCTGGTGACTATAGTGTCCTTTTAAATAAGTCAATCCCACAAAAGGGTACCAATTTTATTAAGGAGCTATCTGCTAAGCACCTTTCTTAATTTTAGTCTCTCAGCTTTCTAACCGATTCCATAATTTGGTATCCTTAAGGATAATAATCCCATATAAGGGTACCTAATTAGGGACATATCTACTAAAAAGCTGAAAGCCCAATTTTTTACAAATAAATAAATCTATTTTTAATTTTAATATTCAGCTGTTTATTGGATAACTCCCTAATTATTTGGCATGCTTGTGTGGGATTGCCTTATCTAAGGGTAATAAACTATATAGCTGTTTATTATATAGATATAAGCACACGCTATTAAATGTTTAAATCCCACAGAAGGATAACAAATTAGGGATCTATCTACTAAACAACTGAAATACCAAAATTAAGAAAAGGGCTTTTGTTAATTTTAATATTTCTAATATCCATTACATATTTAAAATTTAATGATAACTCCCTAATTTTGGATCCTATGTGGAATTGACATATTTAGAGACACCAATATAGGGAGCTATCTACTAAAGACAGCTCACTCTATTTTGGTACTGTTAAGTATGACAATCCCACACAAGGGCACCAGATTAGGGATTTAGGGGTCTACGTATATGCCTATCTATACTTACCACTAAAGGATTTGAAAACAAACGACCTAATGGACAAAACAAAATTTATTTTTGGCCAAATGCACAAGTCTAGCAATCACTGACTTAGGGTAAATGAATTTTGACAATCAAAGAAATTGGTTCTCTGACTAGGCAATAAACTTCATTGTGTCTAAGTCATCTTACACCCCTCAGTTTAATATTTATTTAGGCCGTCACAAAGTTTAACCCCTTAAGGACCAAACTTCTGTAATAAAAGTGTCATGTGTCCTTAAGGGGTTAAACTAATAAACATTTTGTTCAGAATTCAAATCTAGCGGAATTAGAAATTCTCATACCAGACTTGTTTCCAACTCTGATATTTTTGTCTAAAATTTGCAATTCCCAACTGAATTACCTATAATCCCACTTCAGCTTACTAAATAAACGTGTCCTTATAAAAACTATAAAAAGACATACTTTTGTTTTGTATAGAGAAAGAGATATAAGCACAAGCTACTTAAAAAATATTGAAATGTTACACTCGCATGAAGCATAGTGGCTGAATTGTTAAAAATAATGTAATAATAATTTAGACTTTTTTAAAGTTGAGTGATACACATTTTATACTAGAAACAGACTGAAAGGTGTGTTAAGTGCCCATGTTGCCCTAGAGTAACACGTTACAATAAAACTTTGAAGCAATCTACGATATTTATTTTTACAAAGTACACTGTGCCTTTCAGCCGGCTCTGTAAGTCCTTGAGCATAGAAAATATCTATGCATTTTACAATCGTGAATAAGATATTCAATTTGAGATTAGTTAAGTGGCTATTTGGCTGAAAGGGATTTGACGAATCAGATCTATTTGTATTGCAGTTCGTCGTGTGAAAGAAATATTCAGTAAAATTTAATTACTGACTGAATTCTCCTTGGCGGTGATCCAGCATTAACCTGCAGACATTTGCAATGTTAATTAAAAAAATCTGCAGGTTAATAAAGATAAAAGATGGGTCTAATTCAAAATTGCAATGATGAGCTAAAATGCATCTGAACGAGCCTGAAGTGTGTTTTGATTTTAAAGGGGATAACTACGTTTTCTCGTTTTCTCATTTTTCTTTTTCAATTTTATTTACCTTTCCATTTTAGAAAATGTTTTGGTTACTTTCAAAACAAGGTCACGTACCTGTGAATCATCTCCCTTATTCAAACCATTGGGGTCATTATACTAGCAGGTGTTAAAACCACCATAACCCGTAAGATTAATTATGTATATATGTCAGAGTTGATACAGTTCAGATTTTCTAAATTTGTCAGTTCTGAAGAATTTAAGTCAACAAAAAATTTCGGTTTGATTTTGATTGAGAAATAAAGAGCATTCATTGTAAAATTCTTAATATGAACAACTGCCCTCATCCTCAAGTTAATTTGTTTGGACTAGCATTCATTTCAAATGATTGCAATCTGTTAGAAAAAAACCTTTTCAAATGATTTATCAATATATTTCACCATTAAAGGGGCACTATAGTCACCAGAACAACTACAGCGTAATGTAGTTGCTCTGGTGAGTATAGTAGCTCCCTTCAGGCATTTTCATGTAAACACTGCCTTTTCAGAGAAAAGGCAGTGTTTACATTGCCCCTAGGGAGACGTCCAAGTGGCCACTGGAGGGGCTTCCTGGCTCAGGGCTGCACAGTAAGCAGCCCTGCTGTTCAGCGTCCCCACATTCAGGTCCTAATTGGCCAAAACAGCATTTGGCCTCGCACCATGCTGATTTTAGCCAATCCAATGCTTTCCCTATGGGAAACTGATGATGTCACAAAGGGGGCGGAGCCAGCGCAGGCAGACCCACGCGACGCTGTAAATAAGGTGAGTTTTAAACTTTTATAGGGGGGCTAAGTGGGGGGAAAGCCACCTATATAGTGGGTTTAGCACTATAGGGTCAGGAATACATGTTTGTGTTCCTGACCCTATAGTGATCCTTTAAAGTCTAGGGGAAATTTTTGTAGAGCATTTAAAACCAATTGTGATCATTTAAAATGCGAATAAAAGCAAATTAAATTGAGGAGCATGTTTGTTTGCAAGAGTGAATTACAATCTAGTTCATTCTAAAGAGCCCATGTGCCATACTTTTTTAAAGAAATCTTCCAAATGTTTTAGCCATGCCTTGTTTTACCAACTTGGAAGTTCTCTCACTTGACATTAATAAATAGATCCAAGAGTCATATTGTTAGATGACTAAACAGGAGGAAGATTGGATAAGTAAGGAATAATTGACGACAGGCCGTTGAATTATTAGTAAAATAATGCACACCCGAGGTGGTAATGCAGTCACAACGCGAAGCGGAGTGGCCGTGACACCTCGGGTGTGCATTATTTTTTTCTAATAATTCAACGGCATGGAGTCAATTATTCTGCTTATACTACAGTTACCACACCTCGAAACATTGTTCAGATGATGTATTTCAAGACGTTTGTCAAGTTTTTGTCATTAAAAAGCTCTTGTATTTAGGACTAATTTCTTACACAACTGTAATGCGGTCAAGACCTGTCTGGAAGTACTTTAGCTGTGAGTCTCCCTGAAAATAATGCACACCTTAGAACGTTCATCAACCAATCAGATTGAAGCATTTAACAGCCCTGTAGTATAACTTTAAAGAAATAGTACCCATTTGAATAGCAATTTCATTTTACATTTTCCAAGGTAGTCTTAAATATTAGTCATGAGTTGTCAGTGTATTCTAGAGGAAGTGATATCTTCTAAAAATATAAACTGTTTTTTTTTTATTTGCAGTGTACCTGAAAAAATTATATTGTTATGAGAAAGGGGATTTTTTTTTTTAAAGAACAAGAACACTTCTTAACCTTAATTTACTTGTTTCTTTCTAATGAAATAATTGACTTCTTTAAAATATAAAAATGCTGTGTATTGTCAGGCACGATGTGAAAATGTCATAATTAAACCATTGCCTTGTCATAGTTTGATGCAGAAATTGTTGCTATGCTCAAAGTAATGGATGTTTAGTAAGCCGAAGCATACCAGAGAAAATTAAAAAATGTCCAAGCAGATCATCAGCTGGATTCAATATCCCTGGGAACTGAGGTGAAAGATTACACAGTAAGAAGTCGTCAATATGTCAGTGAGCAGGGCCGCCATCAGACATTGTGGGGCCCCTAACGCAGCTCAAGGTCTGGGCCCCCTTGTGCCCGCCTCTAAGCCCCGCCTCCAAATCCCGCCCACAGGAATACACACACATAGACACAAAAGGACACACACACAGAAAGATACACACATACTAATAGACACAAATACTGAAACAGACATACACAGATACACACACACACACACACACTGACGTACATACATACTCACATACTGACACACACACATACAGACATACATACATATTGACAAACAAACATACATACAAACTGACATACAGACATACATACACATAAATACATACTGACATACATACATACATAATGGCATACATACACATACATACTGATATACATACATACAGACATACAGACACACAGACATATATACATACTGACAAACACACACATACACACAGACATACTGACATACACACAGACAGACATACATACATACTTGCAGACACATACACAGACATACACACTGACAAACAGACATATATACAGACATATATACATACTGACACACACACACGTACAGATAGACACATACACACACAGACATACATACTGACATACACGCATACTGACAAACATACATACACACACAGACATACATACTGACATACACACAGACACAGACACAGACATACATACTGAAATACACACAGACATATACATACTGACACACACACAGCCAGACATACATACTGACACACAGACAGACATACACAGACAGACATACATGCACACACAGACATACATACTGACATACACAGAGAGACATACATACTGACACACACACAGACATACATACACAGACAGACATATATACATACACAGACAGACATACATACTGACACACACACACACACACACAGAAATACATACTGACACACACACAGACATACATACATAGACAGACATATATACATACACAGACAGACATACATACTGACACACACAAAGACAGACATACATACTGACATACTGACACACAGACAGACATACATACTGACATACACAGAGAGACATACATACTGACACACACACAGACATACATACTGACATACACAGAGAGACATACATACTGACACACACACAGACATACATACTGACACACAGACAGACATACATAATTGCAGACACATACACACACACCTCATTTATCAGCCACCCTCCTCTTACCTTTAAGTTGCAGGAGGGTGGCTGGGGATGATGGGAGTGGATGCCTCTGCCCTCTGGTGTCCTCTTCTCCGCTCTCCTTCTGCTCTGCCTCTCCCCCCACGCGGAGTAAGCTGGGAGGAAATGACTTCCTCCCAGCAGCCCTTACGGTTTGGCCGCTATTTTTTTTTTTAAAAGGGGCCCGGTCGCGCAATTACCCGGCCGCAGCGCTGACCGGGCCCCTGAAGATTATAGGGCCCATCGGGTGGCCCTAAATGCTTGGGCCACCTGCCCAGGTGCAGATGCACCTGCGCCCAGTTTTAACGCTCCACGTGGGGCCCGGGCGGCTGGGCCCCCCAGGGCCGCCGGGACCTTGACAACCATTATGGTTGTCACCCCCTGATGGCGGCCCTGTCAGTGAGCAGACAAAATTGTATCAAATTGTATTAACCATTTCACTATCATTGCATTGAATAACTGAGTTCATTGCTCCAGATTATAACCTAGCACTCCATTTGAACTGTAGTGGTTAACACTATAGTCACCACACAACAACAGCTTAATGTCATTTGTTCTGCTGAGTATAATCATTAACTGCAGACATTTTCATGCAAACACTGCCTTTTCAGAGAAAAGGCACAGTTTACATTGCCCCTAGGGACACATCCACTCCTCAGACAGCCACTGGAGGTGCTTCATGGAGCAGTGCTGCATAGTGTGCAGCAATGCCATTCAGCGTCCCCACGCTCTGCATAAAGACACTGAATTTACCTCATATAGATGCATTGATTCATTGCATCTTTATGAGGAGGTGCTGATAGTCCAAGCTGATGTTTAGTTCTATCCCTGTCCTGCCTCCTTGCCAAAATCATAAATTCTGATGATGTCAGCAAGGAGGCAAATCTGGGGAGGGGCCAGCACCGGCAGATCTGCATAGCGCTGGAAAAGAGGTAAGTTTTATTACCCTTTAAGGGAGTTAACAAGGGACAAGCCATCTAAATGGTGGTTTTAACACTATAGGGTCCGGAATACATGTTTGTGTTCCTGACCCTATAGTGTTCCTTTAACTTTCATGAGCTAAGCCCTATCCAGTCGCATGCTTATACATGGGATTGGTTGTCAAAATCGTGTATCTATCATTGACAAAATAATAACAAGTAAACATTATTTCTTATAATACTACATTTTCTCCAAAACGAATTCTTGGCATACCAAGCCAATTAAATAGTTGCAATCTTAACTTTTTTAAACAATATTATAAAGATTAATTTGACATTTCTGCATTTTATCAATGCATTGATGTGTTGAAAAAAAAAGTGTATAGCTTGCACAGCCTATTTTCTGTTTAGAGAGACAGATAGCATATGCTTCAGGAAAAAAACTTGTCTTGCAAAATACTTTGCTCTATTTGCTCAGACTCACACACTTGACTCTCATTTTTTTATTCTCATACCTATCCAGCTATCGGGTTCCTTCTCCCTTCTCTAAATCATAACTGTGAACAATGTATTAATTTCCCTGTATACACATTGGTGAATGTCGTACATTAGGCAACTTTATGGCTAGGGTTGATGTTAGGGCTATGTTTAGGGTTTGTAGACTAGCATAGGTACATCAATGTCTCAGACTGCCGGAGCCTGGTGGCAGTTATCCTCTGCCACCGATAATCCAGCTTCTCCTCCAATAATGATATGACATGCCAGAGAAGGAGCTGTTTCTGTCACCTCTGTCTTCTAAACTCCACGTAAAACATCCATTTCAATGGGAAAAGCTGAAATAAAATGCGGGAAAAGCAAAATAAAAAAACAGCCGCAAATAGCAGCTGCTGGCTGGAAACATAACATAACCAGTAATCTAAGGCAGCAGCAAGTTTCAGTGCTACCCTGAGATTAAAATGACACTCTATGAAATCGTTTTAGTATGCAATCCATGCCTCTGCAGTTTCACTGTTCAATTTCTAACAGTTACACCACTTTTGTTACTGTTTATGCAACCCTAGCCACGTCTTCGTGGTTATGATTAACAGTAAAAATCGTAGGGATTCTTGCAGTAGTGAGAGCACTTTTAAAGTGAGATTTCTGTAGTAAATGCAAGTCTTATGACTTGCCTGGTGTGTGTATATGTGTTTAACATTGCATTCATCCACACTTTTTTCCCCCACCTCAACTTATTTGGTATGTACTAAACAAGTAACGCCAAGCCTTCATAGCAAGCCAGTAACCAACCTCATGCTGAAGAGTTGACAATAACAACGAAACAGCTGTCCATGAGTGGTTCACTGGCATTGCTCCTCTTCCTTAGTTGTGTTTCAAAGCTGTTGTATACAGCAAACACACACTCCAAGGAATCCATGTATAAAGTGCAATTATAAAGGCAAAAATGCGGTTCTTTGTTGAGCTCATTTGCGTACGCCTACCCAGAATCCCTTGCTGTAGTGAGAGCACTGTTAAAGTGAGATTTCTGTGGGAAAAGCAAATCTTATGGCTTGCCTGGTGTGTGTATTTTTGTTTAACATTGCATTATATATCATATATATATATATATATATATATATATATCAACAATCATTACAAAGTATAAAATAGAAATAAATCCAACAAGCATTAATATTTTGAGAGATTAGATTCAAAATACTTTCTTTTCATATGGCAACGCAGCACTCTGACTAGTTTTAATGCAAACAGAACCACATTCAAAACGGCATTGTTTATTTAGATTCAACTGTATCAAAGACTTTGAAAAAAGATTTTATAGTTTTTTTTTCAGCGTTAGACAGAGAACAGTATCTTGAATTTTTTAAATAGTTGCTATTAGAAAAGATTCATCCCAAATGAATTTCAGTTATTACTAAGGGTCAAGGATAAATTACAGAGAGGAGCCATGTTCTAGAAGAAATACAGATGAGTTAGGGAATGCCAGGTATATTCTTTCCTCACAAGAGTTGGAAGAGCAATCCACAGTCTTAAGACTTGAAAAAAGATCAAAATAGATCCATGTATTTTACAGACACTTCAGAGTTTTCACATAATGTTTTATGACGCACTTCAACTGTACTTAGACCCAAGACTTTTTAAACTGTCAGTTTCAGACAAAGATTGTAGCACACACTAAAAAAAGAAAAATAAGAATGAGGCTCCTTTATATTTTAAGGTTTAAACAGTAACCTGGTTCTACTTATACGATGTAAATATTAAGCAGAGCACCATTTTCATGCAATATGGGGAAGAAATAGGATCTCTCTGCTGCCGAAAAGAGTGAAATAGTTCAATGCCTTGGACGAGGTATGAAAACATTAGATATTTCATGAAAACTTAAGCGTGATCATCGCACTATTAAGAGATTTGTGGTTGATTCAGAGCACAGACGGGTTCGTGCAGATAAAGGCACATTGAGGAAGATTTCTGCCAGATCCATGCCTCGGATCAAGAGAGCAGCTGCTAAAATACCATTACATAGCAGCAAACAGATATTTGAAGCTGCTGGTGCCTCTGGAGTCACACGGATATCAAGGTGTAGAGTCCTCCAGAGACAAGCAGAAACGGCTGCATTGGGCAGAAAAATACATGAAGGCTAATTTTCAAACAGTCCTGTTCACTGATGAGTGCCATGCAACCCTGGATGGTCCAGATGGATGGAGTAGTGGATGGTTGGTGGACGGCCACCCTGTTCCAACAAGGCTGCAATGTCAGCAAGACGGTGGTGGAGTCATGTTTTGGGCCTGAATCATGGGAAGAGAGCTGGTCGGCCCCTTTAGGGTCCCCGAAGGTGTGAAGATGACCTCTGCAAAGTATGTGGAGTTTCTGACTGACCACTTTCTTCCCTGGTACAGAAGGAAAAGAACTATGCTTTCTGTAATAAAATCATCTTCATGCATGACAATTCACCATCTCATGCTGCAAAGAATACCTCTGCATAAATGGCTGCTATGGGGATAAAAGGAGAGAAAGTCATGGTGTGGCCTCCATCCTCCTCTGACCTCAATCCTATTGAGAACCTTTGGAGCATCCTCAAGCAAAAGATCTATGAGGGTGGGAGGCAGTTTACATCCAAACAGCAGTTCTGGGAGGCTATTCTGACATCTTGCAAACAAATTCAAGCAGAAACTGTCCAAAAACTCACAAGTTCAATGGATGTAAGACTTGTGAAGCTGCTATCAAATAAGGGGTCCTTTGTGAAAATGTAACGTGACCTGTTAAAATGTTTAAAAAGTTAAAATGTTGTTATCAGTTTGATTGAAATAGCTTTTGATTTCAGTAAATATGCTGCAAACACAACAAATGACAATTTTCAGTTCTTTACAACTTATAAAGTGTTTTGAAACTTACTGTGCGTAATAATGTGGAACAGTGCATTGTAAGTTTTTTATGTTTAAAAAAATACTGTTATCATTAGGAGGTTTGTTCAATAAAATTTGAATTGTACTCTTAATAGTTGATAACATGAGAATTATGCTGACTGTTATTTACATCAATTATTTAGTTAAATGAGAAAAATATAATTTGCATAATAATTTGGAACAGGGTGTAGTTAACAGTTCCCAATTTCATCAGGAAAATTTTTAGATAGGAGAAAAATGTCAATGTACCTTGCCGTCTCTCATAAGTCCCCAGCGTAGCTTCCAAAGTTGATGAAGCCCTTAAGAAAAGCTTGTCAGTAAGAATACTCATACATATAGACGACACTCATGGTAAGTTACTTGTGCCATCAACAGTTCAGCTGTTAGGGAGATTGGACTATCTAATCACTTATAAAAATCCAAGTCAATACTCCATTAAGGAGCATGGAATGTCAAAGCTTAATGAGATGCATACAGGCTTCAACTTCACTCCATCGGTTTAGCAAACTTACTTGCTCAATGTGCCCACACTGCTCTCCTCCTTAGGCTGCATGAGCCAAACACTCCTTGCAACAGTGCTACTCCCCTACTCAGGTCTCAGAACAATCATTTCTCTTGTCTACATGATCTTAAAAAAGAAGTTATGAATCTCTGAACCCACCATTCGATGCCGGTTAACCGCTCCTCCTCCTGAACTGAATAAAACACAGTCACTGCTTATCTGCATTCATTCGGACACTATTCACTTGAATGGCACATCCTTGTATATATTTTATGTCATGATTGCACTTGAAGGGACACTCCACTACCCAAATACATAATAAATAAAAATCACTGTTTAGAGCATTTACCTGAAATTAAAACTTGCATGCATTTTATTATGCATTTTTTTCATTGGAGTTATATCTAAAAACAACTTGTTAAATCTGCAGTTCTCTGTCTGCTGCCTTTCCAAGCCCTCCCCTTCTAACCATGCCCAGACTTTCCAATCACAGGCTTCCCAATGCAGTTCAACAAGACGTCTTTGCAATGCAGGTGCTCTAGGCTCGCTCCATTGAGCTAACCAAAACAGGAAGTAAAACTACCTGTTGTCTACTTGAAAGCCAATGGGGTGTAACCAGTTTAATTTATAAAAGTGTCAGTTTCTGTTGAAATCTGCATTTTTTGCAAAATGAAAAAAATGAGGATACACTCTTCACACACCAAGCTTTTCTGCAAGCTAACATTGTTTAAGGGTCTGGAGTGATCCTTTAAAGTGACCACATCATGTAGGCGACCCCATTATCAATAATTTTGGAGTTGCAGAGATACCCAATCAGAACATGTGTAAGCCTCTGTAATGCTAATTTGGGCTCTTATTCAGTGTCCTATAGTGGTTTCTGTCTTGATATATGTTTAGCGCTTATAGTAAGTCTCTCTTGATATTTTGATATTGACCTTGGCTTGTATTTGACTTTGAGTATTTCTGGAATCTTGATCCAGCTTGTTTATTCATGTGTCCGCATTACTGGAATCCTGACTTTGGCTACTACTGACTTAATCTTTATCTTTTTTACGTTAAGTCCAGCTATTCTAAGTCCCATTTATATGACTATTTAGAACCTCTGTTTGTGGGATTGCCATTTTCTGTTGGGGTACCACTCTGTGACATTTGGCAACAAAAAATAAATAATTTTTTGTTTGCAAAATGAAATCAGAAAGATTTTAAATAAAGTTATGCTATCTATATGAAATTCATCAAGGATTGCAAGGATGTTGTCATTATTTGCCATTTTATCCAGCAGAGTTATTTTTTAAGGAAAGGTTGGGTCTTTGAATCACAGTGAGTTGAGAAGATAATTCTAAATGATTTCCCAACATAGTCTACTTAAAAAATACAAATAAACAGACCATATTTAGAGTCTAAATTGTGTATTATAGTATTGTGGTAACAATTAAAAAATATAGGGCGTACATGATGAATTAAATACTTATTCAACTTTACTTAATTTTTTTTTACCTCAGATGCATTAACGGCTGAACTGACAGTGGATGTAATCAAATTTGAAATTCCAAAGTTTGACCAGATGTTGAATATACAACAGAAGGAGCACTAACTTAGAAATGTTCTAAGCCAATATGTTTATGCATTTGTGTGCTGAAAGGGGAATTCTCACAACTGATAGTCCATAGTCTCTGGGAAACAGTTTAGGATCAGTTTGACAAAAAATATCTCTCACTGGACACCACCCTTTTCTAAACTGGTAATGTGGAATTTTCACTTGCTCATTATCATTGTCTATTTCATCCAACTTGGATGCCAGTGACTGGCTGACAGCACTGGAGCAGATTATCTCAGCATTCTCAGCCTATCATTGCAGTCCTGACTCATCTGACATTGAAAATGTAAACATGTGTAAATTCTACATTATCGGTGCAGCTCAGGAGAGGGTAATATCTGTATGCCATTCAGTCTTCCATTTAAAAAAAAAACTGCTTCTAAATGATTTGTCAAAATGGTGGGGGATGGTGCCAATCAGAAGCATTTACAGGAGATGCTGGGTAGGTCCTTGAGCCTATAGCAATGTGCCCTGATCGCCTAGGTTAGTCTTGGAGTCAGCTAGGAGTGGAAGTATTGCAATTAGAGAGACACACAGGGAATATAAGGCAGTGTCATATGCCCTATTTGCCTCTATCACTGCGCTAATTTCACTGACCATTGAGTCTAACTGAGTAGACCATGGGTGGTTGGCAGTGAGAGCAGAGCCACAGCCTAGCAGCAGAGGAGACTACGGAGGGTGGCAGACCCTGAAGTGCAGGGAAAGCAGCATGCTACCTGAGTGCTCTCCCTACAGGAGGTGTCTGGCTGCCAGCCCTCATGAAACAATCTGTGTATATGTTCCTGTATGTGCTTTTATTTTATTTTTTAAATTTAATATATATATATATATATATATATATATATATATATGTTGTATGTGCTTTTCTATGTCTGTGTGTACCCATCTGTGTCTTTGCATGTGTGTACTGGTTGGTGCCCATGGTTGCCTGTGTATGCTGCTCTGTGTTTGTGTGTATGTGTGTCTCTGCCTGGATGTGCCTGTCTGTGTCTGTGCCTGTTTATTCCTGTGTGTGTGTGTGTGTGTGTGTTTGTGCGTGTGTGTCTGTGTCTGTGTCTATGTGTCTGCATATGTGTATTATTGTGTGTGTCTGTAAGTAGCCATGAGTGTGCATGGTTTTCCATCTTACCATTGAAATTGGGAAAGGAAGTAGTATTTGGGGAGGAATCATCAAATTATGTTTGGGCTCAAAACCTGGGTGCTTTTCGACCATAGCAATGCTATTGTTGCTAATAGAATACTAGCAAGGTAACCATTACACTGAGCTGTGCTGATTGTGTTATTTAGAGTGCCCCTTTAAGGCATTTGGGTGATTTTTGGGAAGTCAAAATGGTGCAGAAAGTACGTTAGAAAATAAAAGCCAAGTAGCTTATTCAATGTATCATTAAACTGACCTTGCTGTATGTCACTAGTTAAACGCTTTATGAAATGCCCTATTTTCAAAAGAGAAATGTTTTGGGTTCTAATGAGCTGACATAGCACCTTGGAACAGTTAATGACCGTTCTTTTTTTCATGTGCACAATACATGCATAGCAGAAAACATTGTCTCTTTTTTTCCTTCATCTTTTCAATGCAATTTATTGTAACTTTTTTTTTTTTTTTTTAAAGGGTTAAAAGATATTATTAGACAGAGCATAAAGTATAAGAAATTTGCTTTCAGCCCACCGGCTTATAGATTTGATTACAACCGTAAGTCAACATTAAATAACAACATCAGCATACAACTCAAACAGAGAGATTGGTCTTTTCTCTCCTTTAGGGATAGGACGGCAGCCTGGAAAATTGGATTGCAGGTTAAATTGTGTTGGATGCTTTCTTAGAAATACGACTACTGACTCACCCCCAAATCATTTATAGCGGAACACAGAAAGCCCCTTGGGTTGTAAACTACTCCCGTTTGTATATTTTATGGCTTTTTATAATATTTGGAGCCCATTGACTGATTCAGCTATGCTAATCACATATATTTCACTGCTTACAAATAGGTTTATTTATTTTTTTACCACCTATACTTGTCCTCCTCCTGTGCGTCTAACATTAAAGGCATTCTTATAATAGCTTTCAAATGCTTTCTGTGTTTTTGTAATGTATATTGCTGTGTGAATTATACACCATGGAAATACAAGTTTGAATTTGCCTCTCTCCTTTAAATTCTTTGATACATTTAATGGAATTTTTAATATTTTTTTCAATACCATGGAGTACATGTTATAGGGGTCATGAAAAGCTGTAAATGGGTTAACTGCAGGAGGTTTGTTTATGAATGGCTCCAGTTCTGATGTATTTACGTATCAATCTCCATGTATTTTTTTTTTCCCTTCATCTTCAATTTTTTTATTTAGAAGAATTATTCTCTAAACAATGAATTGAGAACTCATGATAACAGAATTAAAAATAAAGATCAAAAAAAGTATTGCTGCTAACATGTTTTCAATGTTATTATCAGTGTGTTCAACAGTCTTTAAAAGTTGGGGATGGAGAAAAAAAATCCTTCATAGAAATAAAAGAAAAACTGTTTTTTTTTTTTTTTACATTTTTTTGTTTTTTTAATTTAACAATTTTTATTGTTTTTCCAATTTCCAAAACAGCTCAAAACATGATCCATCATTTTTTTTTTTTGAGTCTCCTGCTTCGAGCATCAATCATTTTTTTCAGTAGGTGTTACACTTGCGGCAAGGCCTTGACTGCAGCCTTTGCAAGCCCTCCCCTTCTTCCCTGGAAGAGACTTTCAGTCTTATTATGTTAACCAACCAATCAGAGGCTTCTCACTAAGAAGCCTCTGAATCTCTGTCCATTGCTCATGAAGGATGCTGGTCTTAGATGAGGTCTATGAAGGGAAATGGAGGTGGGGATGCAGGCACACCCATTTAGAGCACTGCACCATTTCTATTCACTTGAGAGAAGGTGGAAATAAACGTTTCTAGCTGTTTGATTGACTGCTGGGAAGTGCTTTATGATTACAGTTATAAAAGTGGCAATTTCTCATGGAAATCATTACTTTTATAATGTGCAAATAAAATAGGATACTCCATGCATATAAAGCACTTCAAGAAGCTAAATCCAAGCAGGGATGACACCAAGAGGCATAATGTAGAGATGGAATTTAAAGGAAAACATGTATTCCTAATGCTATAGTGTCCCTGTTCATTAAATGAATTCTATAGTTCCAGGAAACCAAAGCCATTTTCCTGGCATTGTAGAATTCTACAGTGCCCACCACCCTCGCGCCACCCCTTAAAACTCCTTCAGACACTTACCTGAATCCAGTGCAAATGTCCCTCGGCGTTGGGTCAGGCTCCGCCCATGCTCTTCCCTTGTTTACATCAGCCGGCAAGGGAGACCTAATGCGCAATGGCCGTGCTTGCATTAGGATTTCCCCATAAGAAAGCATTATTCAATGCTTTCCTATGGGGAAAATTCTGACGCTGGAGGTCTTCGTGCATAGCATGAGGACGTCCAGCATCAGATAACGGACCAAAGATCCGTTTTAATTCCGGACGTTTCTGGTAGACAGCCACTAGAGGAGGAGTTAACCCTCAGAGGTAATTATTGCAGTTTCTCAGTGTAGGGACCATGGACATTGCACCCAGGTGACTTCAATGAGCTGAAGTGGTCTGTGTGCCTACATTGTTACTGTAAGGTGTTTGCAGCTGTTATGCAAAGGGGGCAGGAGCTCTGCACGCAGATGATTTAAACAGGAATACGTTGTATTTGTCATAAAAGGTACCCTTTATCTAATGTAATCTCATCATTTGTTACCATTTTATTTTAAAAGCGTTACTATACATATATAATTGTAAATAACAATATTTAACATGTTTAATTTGTTAATATTGGTGCAATATATTTTCCTCTATTCCTAATGGTTTATTTAAGTAGTTGAACCAAAGAAAATGTAGCAATCGCCTGTTTAGCAAATCCGATTTTTAGCCTGGCACACTGCAATATTTATAAAGTATGAATTAACAAAGAACACCCCTGGTCTGTGTTTCTTTTTTTTCTGATTTTCTCATAATTTGACTTGTGATTCCCAGCTGTCTCTGAGCAGGCAATTTCTAGTTCACGGTTTAATTAAAGATGCTCTTTGGCGGTAACTATACCAAGTGAATGTATTTGTGAGATACTCTTTCACTAGCCCCCAGTCTGTTTAATCAGGTCACTACATTTCTGGATAACTTGGGGCACATATTGGCGTGCGTTTAACGACCCGACAGAAGCAGCGCTCTTCTTGCATCCTAATCATTATGGATTCCTGCTGTGAATGGAGGTTCTGTTGTTACTGATACACTCTGTGGCTCTCCTGAGTATCGTTGAAATTCTTTATTACTAACTGTCGTTCCCTTGGGGAGTGCTCTTCCCAGTTCAGCTTACTGAGAAAAAAAAATCAAGGTTCTGCTTCATTTTTAATACAATTCTTCAGAGACTCTTCTTTCTCTCTTCTTAAAGAGTCTGCCAGTCTGCCAGCAAAATTCAAATTACACTGTCAAGAACATAACAAGAATGACAGGTTTCATTCCCCTTTACGTTAGTAGCACAAACAGCTCAGGTGGATAATGGATTTTCTTGATGGAAATATATACGTGTATTTTCAAACTGTAAAACAATGGTGCGTCGATGTGCTAAAGACTGTTTACTGATGATTGGATAGCAGATAGCAGAAGCCATTACAGACAATCCGTTATATGTCTGTAGTTTGAAGCATGCCTTTTTCTTTCTACTACGTGGTTAGGCGTTGCCCTCCAGTGCATTGTGTTCATGGTGATGTGGCCCTTTAAGATTTTGAATGAGGTACTGAGACGAGTAAGTGTATTTCTGTTACCTCATTGTTAAAAAAAATACATTTGTCAACTAAATCAATTAAAAATATTTTATTGTGTTTTTAAATCAAATGATGCTTGCAAAATGATGAGACAAACCTTGTACAATATAAACAGTTTAAATCGAAGTAAAAAAATTTTACCGACAAAAAACAAACATATAAACAAAAATAACAAAAATTAAGATTTTTAAATGGATATAAAGGTTTTCAGGAGACAAAATGTGTTGGTCTTCATAGCCAATAGATGGCGATCTACTTGTATTGTGGTATATTGTTTTCATAATGGCATTAGAAAATTAACAAATGAAGATAACAGACCGCTATAACCCTTAAAAGTGTATGTCTTTCTTTTAGAGAAATTGCAAAGAAAGGCATAGTGTGAGTGCAAATTCCTACAACATCAAAATTCACCCAGAAATTGAAGTCTGAAAGGAAGAGTTCTGACAAACCCAAAGTAACAAGAGAACCAGAGCTTCAAGCTTAGTTTAAAAGACGACTGACATTTTAACTAATCATTTACAAACAATTTGAAAAAAATTAAAAACAAACTAAAAAGAATAAATAAATTATACATAAAAAATTGTTTTTTAAAATGATTAGTTAAAATGTCAGTTGTCTTTATATACAATTAATGCAACTTAATCATATTTTTATTAAATGATACTTTTTGGTGGAAGAATATTTCACTTTTTATGTCTCCTACGTTGTAACTCAACTGCTAACTGGCCAACTGCTGCTCAACCTAACTTGCCTGCCACTGCAGTTCCAAACAGAGCACACTAAGCAGCAGCAGGCGAGTTAGGTTGAGCAGCAGTTGGTCAGATACCAGAAAAAAAACTGACCCAACGTGGCTGTTTAGCTAAATGGTAATAACATTTTATTTTTTTTTTTTACATAAAATCAATATACATAATTTAATGCATATCATTAAGTTTCATTAAATTTAATGATAAAAATAAGAAGTTAAAATTTGATGACAATTGTCCTTTAACACTGAATTTCAGTTGTGATGAGAAGACGTGACATTTAAGAAGGTCTAGAATGCTATTGATAAAATACCAATATAAGAAAAAGAAACTGCCCGGGCTATTAAATAGCAGCAGTTAACTACTAGATACTGCAAGTTTTTATGGACAGATAGTAAAAAGGCAAAGCCACATGAAAATATCTAACATTTAGCCACATTTATTATAATCATATTATTCATTTGAACTCATGTGATAGCTGCATGCTAACGGTGAGATTTTGTCACCTGCGTCATATACATTTAAGTTTGAGACAAATAAATAATACCACAAGGTTCTTTATAATAAATTGTTTATATTGTATATATAAATTGTACTAGAAATAAATCAACCCATACACTAATGCATTTTATTTAAGAATTTATTTTTCTACAAATTTGCAAATTAAAGAGAAACCAGCACAGAATTGCACATTAAACAAAACATATATTTTGCATTCCTATAAGAAAAAAACTGTATACTTTTCTTTGCTTAACCATTTCAACTGTTTGATTCTCTTTTATTTTCCTTTAGACTCAGATTATAACTTATTTCAATTTTTGAGTTTCCAGGTAGATTTATCAAACTGAGAATTCAAATAAAATGTCATATGTCTATTAAAGCATGGCCACTGAGATGTGATTGGGGTTTAAAAATTAATAAAAAATTTTTACCTTTGTTTATATAAATGTGGCAAACTTCAGTCAAAACATAAGGACACATGATGTAAATATTCCGTCATGATTCCCTTTTATTTCTGAAACTGTGTCCTTAAGGGGTTATGATGTAACAAATATGCTTACATTTTGTTTTAGCTATTATGCATCGCACATGCCAAGTTTATTAACCATTAGTACATATCTCTTTCATACTTAATGCAAAATACATTTCTAAAGACCTATCCTGGTTGACAAAATTTACAAAAGTATAAATATATACTTTTTAATGTATTGCAATACAGTAATTTGTAGGATTAAGAAACCTGAGTTCAAAATTGTCTTAGTATCACTTAATTAAAAAAAAAACATAACTAAATTCTCTCCAATTGCAATCCAGATAATGCCTAAAAATAAATTGAGGGTTTATTCACAAAACCAAAAATTGTGGAGAATTGACAAGAGGATTAAACAATTTTAAAGTGGGTCTGTCATTTTGTTTTGTTTTTTGCATATTTTGCTAAGACCTTCAAAAGTGACAGATCCAGTTAGGGTCCAGTAGCCATGGGGTGCAGGGGAAAGCATGTTTTATTTGCATTAAGCTGTTCCTCGTGGCTACTGATGTCTTTTTGTTTTTGTAGACCCTCTTCATCTCATGGTGCCTTACCTGGCAGGAGCACATTAGTGCTGTACTCTTTTGTGTGCATGAAAGTACAACACTGATCTCGATGGAGAATCCTGTGAGACCAAAAGAGCCTCCATAAATCGATGCTTGAATCCCACAGCCAACACCTGGACACAAGCTTTGATGTCTTTGATGACTTTTCAAGTCAGCATGAGTACTTAAAAAAGTTTTCATCTTTAGGGAGTACTGATAAGTGACAGTGCAACTTTTTAGTAAATACTCAGTAAATATTACAGCTTAGCTAGTCAGGCCTACAATCTTCAATTTTTTTTTGTCAATTCCCCATAATCTTTATTGGAGGATAAATTTCAAATATAGGTTATAAATTGGAACGTGAAAAAATACTCAGTTTGATAAATCTACATGTTAAAATGATCCTTCTAAAATTTATCCTGGAATGCTGCTATGTTAAGTTTTAAAGAAAAATACAAATTAAGCAAATTAACAATAAGTGCGTTCAGTATCAAAACAATTAAACAATCAAAAAATTAAAAAGCAAAGTAATACAACAAAATTTTAAAAAAACAAGAAGAATAAGAAATAAATCAGGAGGGTTTGTTCTTAGTTCTATATATGGGACATATAGTTGATCATTATTTTTAACCTAGATATGACCTGTTTTATGTTCAGTTGTTTGTTGTGCATCTGCCTGACACAAAAATTCTGAAATTTTCTAATCCAAATTCAAAATAATAAAAAGTGATAATACAATTGGTTTAAATAAATTAAGGGGAATGGTAGTCCCCAGAAGTTATTGAGAGGCAGCTTCACCCTGTTAAACATGTTAAGTTGTACATTGTAATTGAGATATTAATGCTGTGCCAAGTATCAAAGAAGAGCAATGGATGGAGACTGCATCATGATGGAACACTGGCATGCCTTTGATAAAACACAGTGTGAATACAGGAAGTAAGTGTACATAGTAAATGAGAATTATGACTTTCCTTTAAATGAATGCCTTACTGAAATCACAAGATGAGCAGAGTATTGCGAGAATGTGGATCATATTTCTTAAGGCATAGATGGGGCAATTCTAGTCTAAAGTAGTACTATACTTGTACTAAAGAACACTAAAGTGTTAGGAATACAAATATATATTCCGGACGCTATAGTGACTTACCTTTCTTACCTCACCGTGCTAGTCTCCTCAACTCCTCATAAAAAAAACTAAGGAAATACCATAGTGTCATGCTATTGTAATAAAACCTTGAAGGAATTATGAATAGATACACTCACGTGGGATGAGCCTAAACACTCCATCCATCCCAGGTGAGTGTATCCATTTGTTATTGTTTTAAGGTAGTATTACAACAGCTTTATGCTGTAATGTTGTTTTGAGAGGCATTGTGAAGTGGATATTTAAACAGGTGAAACATACCTTTCATTGAGGGGGTGGCTGGCTTTTGTGGCCAAGATGCGATCATAGTGAGGATAGCTTAGTAGCTCATGTTTATTTAAGTGTGCAATATACCTATTTCAATTTGGGAGTTATTGTCATATTGTCATATCATATTGAGTTGTGTATTTTCTTTTTTTCTTTTTCGTTTTGAGTTTGGAATTATTGACCATAATGTGATACAAGTTTAGTGATAAGTTTATGCACCTTAGGATGTTTTTTTTTAATATTACAGCACCCCACTTCACTATTACAAATGGCGTTTTAGGTGTGTTGTGTTATTAATTGGAGTGCACACAAAGTGTGGAAACAGCTATCGCTAAATCACTTTTAACTAAAGATATTTCAAGTTGCGGAACACATATAGCACTGAAGCACAATTTGCTCTTTCTCATCTTTTCCCCGCTACATTTTCTTGCAATTCCTTTTTTAATCTCCTCCTGAGCTGTGGAACTCATATTACCACTTATACTGAACTCTCATCTACCAGTAGATATACTGTGTATTTTCTGTTGGTTTATGTGACCTGTGTAGTTTTATGCCTACCTTGATCTATTTTTCGTTATCCGTGTTTTCTATTGTGACCTTGTGTTATATTTAAAAAATGTGTTTTAAAAAATCGGATTATGGGGGGCGGGGCTAGGTCCAGACACGAGCAGTCGCAAGCCCGCGAGCTAAAAAAGCACAAATAACGACTGGTCAAGGGACACCCCAACCTGTTACAACCTGTTACAAAGTCCATAGGAATGTACTACCAGATGGGGAGAAAGAATAAATAAAAAAATAATAAAGACTTGATCATCCCAGGTTTACCGCCGATATTGGGGACTTACTGCTGAGGCCTCTTGGGGAAAGCGTGCCCAATATTTTGCGGTCCTCGATGGGTTTTGAGATTACTTGGGCGACTTGCTCCTCCACAGTATGGACACACAGTATGGACGATCTAGGCTACAAAGGTCCATCCAAGCCTTCCCCCTAAAAGAGGTCACCTCTGCTCCTTTCACAACAGCTATACTCACCAGTTTTCTGGCAGAGCTCAGGAATTCACTTGGAACACACCACAGACACCCATAGCATGCAGATAACAGAGCTGCAGAAACAGGTTCAAAACCTTACCACAGCCCAAGTTCTCCTAACCCACCAACTGGCAGCGCAGGAAGATAGGTGAGGGTGGAAACAACCTCAAGATTGGGGGCATATCAGAAAGTATCACTATGGCAGAAATGCCATATCTCCTATACAGGCTGTTTCCAGCTATACTACCCCCAAAAGAAGCAAAGGGCATAACACTTAATGGCATGTTCCGACTCCCCAAACCTCAGCCGAGCTTGGCAGCAGCTTCTAGCGATCTACTGGTAAAATTGCAGAATGGGCAAGATAAAGCCACTTTCCTGAACGCAACTAGGGGAAAGACGCCCTATCAATTTGAAGAGATTGATCTTACTTTCTTCTCTTATCTCTACAGCACTACCCTGCAGAGGAGAAAGACTCTCTGACCTCTCATATCAATCCTAACTGCTACCTTACCATCCTGCACCAGGACACAGAGCAGAAGGTGTCAGATGCCTCAGAGATGGATGCTATCCTGTCTAAACTGGGCCTCGGCATCGGCACCCAGCCTACCACCACCACCGTCTGGGACCCTGCTAAAGTCATTCATTTTGTCCCGGCAACCCATAGCACAATGAGTGCAGCAATTACGTGACTCTCTGTTTTGTCATATTTCCCTTTCTTTTTTTGATATTGCCCTATGTTTGTATATTGTTTTCCCAGTTTGCAACTTTCTAGATGCTCTATTGTCTCTGCTCTTTGCCAAGGCCATGATTAGTGGGATGACCTAAGTCGAGATAACCCCAGCTATTCTAGCTCTGATTATTACCAACACCCCCCAGCTCCAATCATTTTATACACCACACTACCCAAACCTGTGGAGCTTTCTTTCATACTATGTCCTCCTTTCCAATGTATTCTCATATTCTGTAAGACTCTACCTGAACCTCTACTGTTGTATTTTAAACACTCTCAACTATCAAATGTCTGCACACAATTGATGTTTACTATTGTGTTCATCTTTGTCTGACTGTGGGATAAATAAAGAATAAAAAATAAAAAACCCGATTACAACCCCCCCCCCCCCCCAAAAAAAAAACTGATTTCTCTTAATCTCTTTAATTCTACGTAACCAAATAACTAATGTTATCTTTCCTTAAAGGGGAACTGTCCCTTCCCAGAATTTCTTTAATAGAAATGTAACTTTTTTCTAAATGTAATGCATATGTGTTTGGAACAAGTGAAAAATAAAATGTAAAAATCCACAACTTTATCTTGCAACTGGGTGCACACATCTTAGCTCCCTGTCAATCGTTCTTATACGCTCTGTTTTTGGCACCTGGCACTCAGCATAGAGAAAACATAAAAGGAAGAGGAAAAAAATAAACACTGCTTGTATTTATTTTCTCCATCAGCATAATTTGCCCTGGCTTCACCTTATCTGAACTGGAAGGTGAGGTAATTTGCTAAATCTTTCATATAAATGGCCATTGGAGCAACTAAATGACCTCCATTTGTCTAAATATACATAGGGATTAAGGAAAAAGCGCAAGTAACATTTTCTTTTCTTTGGTTTTTACTATATATTGGGGCTGATGTGTGTTGTAGTCCTTGCTGCTTTAGCGCAGGACTTCTCTTTTTGTATTTGTATTTACTTTGTATCACACAGCCTGGTTACAATGCTGCTACCCATCCCATGTGTTCCCTATTAAGGGTTAATAAGTAAAGGGGTGTATATAAAAAATACCCCTTTCTGTCTCATTAGAGATATCTTTGCCAGAAGCTCAAGGAAGCAGGCTGAAGGGTCAGTGTTAGGACCCGCTTAGGGGGGGTCTGCCTTGACGTTGGCAGGCGGGCATCCCTCCAATGGCCATTGGAGCAACTAAATGACCTCCATTTGTCTAAATATACATAGGGATTAAGGAAAAAGCGCAAGTAACATTTTCTTTTCTTTGGTTTTTACTATATATTGGGGCTGATGTGTGTTGTAGTCCTTGCTGCTTTAGCGCAGGACTTCTCTTTTTGTATTTGTATTTACTTTGTATCACACAGCCTGGTTACAATGCTGCTACCCATCCCATGTGTTCCCTATTAAGGGTTAATAAGTAAAGGGGTGTATATAAAAAATACCCCTTTCTGTCTCATTAGAGATATCTTTGCCAGAAGCTCAAGGAAGCAGGCTGAAGGGTCAGTGTTAGGACCCGCTTAGGGGGGGTCTGCCTTGACGTTGGCAGGCGGGCATCCCTCCAATGGCCATTGGAGCAACTAAATGACCTCCATTTGTCTAAATATACATAGGGATTAAGGAAAAAGCGCAAGTAACATTTTCTTTTCTTTGGTTTTTACTATATATTGGGGCTGATGTGTGTTGTAGTCCTTGCTGCTTTAGCGCAGGACTTCTCTTTTTGTATTTGTATTTACTTTGTATCACACAGCCTGGTTACAATGCTGCTACCCATCCCATGTGTTCCCTATTAAGGGTTAATAAGTAAAGGGGTGTATATAAAAAATACCCCTTTCTGTCTCATTAGAGATATCTTTGCCAGAAGCTCAAGGAAGCAGGCTGAAGGGTCAGTGTTAGGACCCGCTTAGGGGGGGTCTGCCTTGACGTTGGCAGGCGGGCATCCCTCCAATGGCCATTGGAGCAACTAAATGACCTCCATTTGTCTAAATATACATAGGGATTAAGGAAAAAGCGCAAGTAACATTTTCTTTTCTTTGGTTTTTACTATATATTGGGGCTGATGTGTGTTGTAGTCCTTGCTGCTTTAGCGCAGGACTTCTCTTTTTGTATTTGTATTTACTTTGTATCACACAGCCTGGTTACAATGCTGCTACCCATCCCATGTGTTCCCTATTAAGGGTTAATAAGTAAAGGGGTGTATATAAAAAATACCCCTTTCTGTCTCATTAGAGATATCTTTGCCAGAAGCTCAAGGAAGCAGGCTGAAGGGTCAGTGTTAGGACCCGCTTAGGGGGGGTCTGCCTTGACGTTGGCAGGCGGGCATCCCTCCAATGGCCATTGGAGCAACTAAATGACCTCCATTTGTCTAAATATACATAGGGATTAAGGAAAAAGCGCAAGTAACATTTTCTTTTCTTTGGTTTTTACTATATATTGGGGTTGATGTGTGTTGTAGTCCTTGCTGCTTTAGCGCAGGACTTCTCTTTTTGTATATAAATGTAAAAGAAAATGAGCACCTCATGAATACGTTTAACACAAGTGTAGGTGATTTATTCGAAAGCGTAGTTTCAAGAGAAGTAATAGTTCCCCTTTCATTTTTACATTACATAGTCAATTCACATTAACTCACTTCTGTGAAAACAGCCCACAAAGGTAATTAAAGGGACACTCTAGACACTATATGTACTACATTTTACTGCAGTGTGGTTCCAGGAGTCCAAAAGCAGTCAAATGACACGCCAAATAATACCAGTTAAACCTGACATGAGTTTATATGATAATGTAGACTAACTCAGACAGGAAGAACCAAAGATGGTAAGAGTCAAACAATAGATAACGGTTTGACAGCTTACCAGCAGATGGCACCTGGGGACTCCTGACACCATAACCACTATAGTATGTTGGATATGGTGCCTAGAGTATCTCTTTAAATTCTACTCTCATCCTTTTAATTAAAAACAAAAACAAAAAAACAAACTACATTTTTTTCCAACAAGCATTTATTTAGACCTAATCCAAAGTTAGACTACGGTGTGTAGGGTTCAGCCTTGTACATGAACTTTGGGGCAGACAGTGTTTGAAAACCGACGGTAAGTTTCTATGGTCTTCTCTGCTTTACTCTCCACACAGAAGCAGGGAATACTATGGAGACTTCAAATTTGAAACACTGTCTGACCCAAGGTGCATGAATATGGCTGATGGGTCATGTCATATACTAAAGGTATTTATATATATTTTTATATACCGTATTTTTCGCTCCATAAGACGCACTTTTTTTCCCCTCAAAAGTGAGGGGAAATGTCTGTGCGTCTTATGGAGCGAATATGAAGCTTTACTTACCTGTCTTGCAGCGTTGGCCGGCAGCACAGGGCGCACCGCGGTAGTGGAACTTGAATTTCATGTTCCGGTTTCCGGCGGGACTGAAAGGAAGTGCGCACAAGCTGAGTGCGCACTTCCTTTCAGTCCCGCCGGAAACCGGAACATGAAATTCAAGTTCCACTACCGCGGTGCGCCCTGTGTTGCCGGCCAACGCTGCAAGACAGGTAAGTAATTATAGGACAAGGGGAGGGGGACAGTATGGGAGGGGGATGAAGTCTATGGGGAGGGAGGGGGATGAAGTCTATGGGGAGGGGGGGTGGAAGTCTGTGGGGAGGGGGGGGTGGAAGTCTGTGGGGAGGGGGGGGTGGAAGTCTGTGGGGAGGGGGGGGTGGAAGTCTGTGGGGAGGGGGGGGTGGAAGTCTGTGGGGAGGGGTGGTGGAAGTCTGTGGGGAGGGGGGGGGTGGAAGTCTGTGGGGAGGGGGGGAGATGAAGTCTGTGGGGAGGGGGGGAGATGAAGTCTGTGGGGAGGGGGGGAGATGAAGTCTGTGGGGAGGGGGGGAGATGAAGTCTATGGGGAGGGGGGGAGATGAAGTCTATGGGAGAGAGGAGAAGACTATGGAAGGGGGGGACACTATGGGACAGGGGAGAAAAAAAATATTCTGTACAAACTGTCCCATAGTAAGAAACACTATGGGACAGTTTGTTCAGAATATTTTTTTTCTGGGTTTCTTCCTCTAAAAACTAGGTGCGTCTTATGGTGAGGTGCGTCTTATGGAGCGAAAAATACGGTATTTATATGTTTCATTTAAAATATATATATATTTCCTCTTAAAACTTGATTAAAGTATTATTATATTTAAAAAAATATTTTGACATGACAGATGTCCTTTACAATCCCCTGCAGGAAACATAAATATGACTAATTTAGCTCCTTCTGTGTAAACTGTAAAAGTAGAAAATAAAAATGAAAAGTGTTATGATGACACACATTTTAAATTTCCGAAATTTGCCTGTAATTTAAATATTTGTCAGTCGAATAGTTTGGTATTAAGTCGAAACCATCTAATCTAATCAAGTCCTCCAAACCAGTGACATTTAATCTTGGTAGATATTTTGTTAGAAAGATTACACAGAAACATTGCATTTGGCATATTATCCTTTTAATACCAAGTGTATTCTTTTTTGAGTGTATAATTCAAAGTATTTACAAACAATACAAAACTCTGGATTTATTACAACGAGCCTCATTTTTGATCAAATCAAGGATTTCTGAGGCTGAAAAGGTTGCAGCAAATTTGGCCAAAATTATTTGAACCAATTCAAACTCTGAAATTTAGGTGAAATTCATTAACATTTTACATTAATCCAGTGCAGTGGGACGTATATAGAATTCATATGCTGCAGAAGGAAAATAAAAGAATCGATTTAGGAGTAATCAAAGTAGCTGCCTTGATTAGTTAATCAATTTCTCTCTTACAGCATTTGTTTACTATATACCACATATCAGCCATGTCCAATTCAACAGCTCGAAAAGACGATATGTTCTAGTATCCCAACTCTGAAAGAATCTTAACTGAATCTCCTTCTAATGTATCTGAATTAACTTTGATTACTGGAAAAATAATTCAAAAAAAATGTTCAAATTAAATATTAAATACATTCAGTCTATTGGGGCAACACAACCAACATTGTTATAGACTGAACAACATGTAAATCGAGGAATTATATATTATATATAACAGCTCCCTTATTGATTGTTCTTAAAAATGCAAACATTTCAAACCAAAATTAAAGAGTACATTAAAAAAATGCTCTATGTTATCTAAGATTTTGACATTTCAGGTGTTTTTCTAATTCACTGGATCTTTGTTGCAAGGCATGTAGCAAGCCAATATTTGTAAGTGTTGTAACTTCTTACTTTGCAATAATCTACAGTGTTTTATATAATGTATCCCTTTACTATTAGTAACTGAAATAAAATGGGGTGCTTAGCCCCAAACCCTAGTCCAGTCGCACACAGACCATTTTGTTAATACAGAAGGGGGTCTTTTTAATTGAGTCAATGTTGTTTATTTTATATATTTTTGTACATTTCTAAAGGTTTATATTTTATTCCATGCTTATACTAAGAAATTAAGATACGTGGGCACCATTTAACTACACTGAGTATGGAATGAAAAGTTTTTTTATAATAGTCTCCAACAGGGGAAACTTTGGGAAGACATCCTATTCATAGTCCTACAATATTTTTTAGGGGTTTAAATTATTATTAATTTTCTACTGACCACATAGCTCTGAATTGAGGGAACTCCATGACACACTAATGAAAAGAAGTTGGTTGGCACTATTAATGTTAGGGAACATCTGGGCACCTACTTGGTGGTCTACTTTGTGTGGGGGTTTCATAGGGAAGGAGAAGGAAGGCACATATGTAAGCCACTTTCTTTAATGCATTTACATTCTTAGGAGTTGGTGTCTTGTGAACCCTTGGCTTATCCACATCCCGATGTGTATTGAGGGTGCTAATAGGAGGCAATTGCACTAATTCCATTCTGTTCAGGAGCTATGGGAACCTCTAAATTATTGAAATCACCCTTGTCGTATCTATGTTCTCCACCTGGGATCCCTTGTTTTTCCTTTACCTCTTGTAACTTTTTTAATATTATATTATTATATCAACATTATTTAAAAAGAGTGGGGGTTACCAATCCTGTTTTTCTGAAGACTATTAAAGTTTATGTGGTGGGTTAAAGAGACCTTTTTACAGGTTTTATGTAAGCCAGTGGGATTTTGGGGAAACTTTAAAGGCTATTTATTTAAGCCAATGGACAACATTACTGATTTATTTGTGATTCAGTTAAAACAAAGAACAATGAGCTGGACTCCCCAGTCTGAAAATGATTTGACACATTTTGAGTTGATTCAGATTCTGTTCAGTATTTCAGGATAACCTAAACTGGAATGGAAATTGATTACTTAGGGGTTTACATTTCAGTTCTTACTTGTCATTTTGTGCATTCAACTTTTTATTTGTAAATATTGAAATATTATATCCAAATTGTGCAATTTGTAGGCACGTTTGAAATACAGTAAACAACCCAACTCCATAGATTAATATAGAAAATTACATTTAAATGAGTTTATCCTGATGATTGTGATGTCTCGAAACCTTGTAAATTTGCCCCAAACCACATTTTTTTTTCCGACAAGTCAAAAATAATACTAAAAGCAAGCATTAGAATGAACGTTCAGATGTACAAAGTGTTTCTGCTGGTTTGAGGAGTGATTGCTTGTATTCAACCATTATACAAGATGTTTTGTTTAAATTACAATAGTCAAGGACATTGACAGAATCAACTTTGATTAAAGAGCATAGTGCAGATGGTTATAGCATAGAGAATAATGAAGCAATGGTTGGATAAATGACGACATTCATTTTCAGTATTTTAGCATCTGGTGCAGGGTCAGAGAATGGTTTTATAGTGTGAAAAGTTGTGTAGTGTGTCTTAGTATTATGGTGCTGTATACTAATTATACCAAACTCCAAGATCTAACCTACTCTTTTTTTAGCCTGAATAAAATAACTAAATATAACCAAAATTATCATTCCATTATATAATGCTGGCTAAGTAAAGACTTCAGTTTAGTAAGCTTTCCAAATGATTCAATAATGTTAAAAGAAAATTCCAACTGATTTATCTTCAAGCATTCCCATAAACGTTAATAGTGTTATTTACTAATGTGAATTAAAACTTAATTCAAAGCGAATTATAAATGTAATCTCAAAATAGTTGAAACAGACACAATCAGCTATGCTTTCAGGTTGACTACATTGGCTTTAAATTTTAAATTCTCTTTAAAATCCCTTCTCATTTTAGTAAATAAACATATAAAGGTGACTTTCGTATTGAATCATTTGGAATGCTTATTAAATGTGTTAAGATAAGTTTTTTTAAATGATTGAATAATTTTGGATAACGTTTTAAAATAATTGAATATTATTAAAAATATAAAAATGTTGTAATATTATTATATTTATTATTTATTGATATATTTTTAATATGTAATATATTGTTATATTTTATTATTTTTTTAAAGTAATTTTAAAAATGTATCAAAAATATTTAATCATTTGAAAAGCTTATCTAGCAATATTAAATTGAGGCCTACGCTGGAAAAATAATCACATTTTCAAATTTTCAAATATTTTGGCACAGGCCTATGTTCAATGTTCCTGATTTTCGGTATGGTTCATGTCGCAGCTGACATGGTATCGATCACATGGTGCTAAGCTTGTGACTGTAACATTTTACGTCCTGCCACAAATTACCATAGATTAGTGATCCTTTAAGTGTCAGAAAAAGTGTGTAACCCTCGCTTGTAGTACTGTGAGGAACATATTGAATGCGTGGAAGAAAATGCATTGACATTGTCCGCAAGGTCTATTGTCTGCGATGTAGTAATTGATGTCCATTTTGACCAGATACAATGAATCTTTTTAATGATTTATACATTTTCTTACAAAGGATTATGTACAAGCATTTTTTCCTGCCCTCCCCCCTTGCCCCGGCAAAAGGTTAATTTAAACAGTATGTTCTGTTTAATCCTTTTCTTGTTGCACGTCTATACAGCAGGGAATGTGTTAAACCGCCCAATGAACTTGTTATTTGTTTTAACCCCTAAAGCGTCATTTGGTCTGAGCTCTCTCTGCTTTGGCACTAAAGGGGTTAAACTACCAGAGAAGCTCAACCTGCAGTATTGCCAAGAATAATTAACTAATTTACCACATGGGGGCCAGAGAATATTGCTCCGGCACCCCTCGGCTGGAGTTGGGGATCATAACATGCAAATTATTGTTTCAGGAAATTCATTGTTTACAAACACAAGTGAATTGAAAAGAAGGTAGACTTGTCCCTTAAAATATAGAACCTGTACATATTCCGGTGCGTCCTCTTGAACAGGTTTAAAGCTATAAACCATAATTTTTAGAAGAGTTCAAACAGCAGGACGTCTTCGGTTCAAACATTTACATAGGTTGGATTCTCGTTTGTGCTCTGGTTTTCAGCAACTGTGGAAATACTTCCTGGGAGGAATAAAAACAGTGCATTAAATGTGCAATAGGTACTTTTAAACAGATGAGTGAAAATGTGCAATGTGGATATATCAATAGAAGGAGAGGCTGACTTTTGACCCAGCTGGTGCAGGGGTAGCCAGGAAGTAGCCTTAAATCTGTTGTAGACCTGCGATTCCCATGTTTCTTTGGTGGCCTGTAGGCAAAGCATCATGGGAATATTAGTTCTATGACAGAATGAGGGCTACCTGTTGGATACTCTGACCGAGAGTCATTGGTTAGCCACTTGGAGAATGTTACATATAAGCACATACATACCTATATAAAACAGACAAAGGTCAACAAGCAGGAAAGAAGTACAACATGCAAAGGCAGAGGAAATTAAGGTACAAAAATGCTAAATTCCTGTTTTACTTCAATTTATAGATAATTTAGGATGCTTCTACTTAAAACCTTTAGCATGTCTGTGCTTCCTGTCAACATTTTATGGGTAAACATTCAAATAAGGTTTAGCTGAAAAATTATTTAATTGCTTTGTGGTCACAAGCTACAGAAGAAGTAATTAATGGCTTGTGATCACTCTCTAGTAGGAAAGTGATATTATACCATCAATGGCTACCTCTTTGGACTGTGACCACATAGGTAAGAAAGCAATTGTTTGAGTTTTGTACAAATGCACAGAGCATTGTATAATCTATAATTAATCATTTATGTTTCTCACTGTGTTGTATTTGCGCACTTATTTTACCAAACGTTTGCCCAAAGTTTTTTATTAATTTGGATTATGGATTATGGGCAATGGCTTGGATTATGTGGCACTGGGCATTAACATATCAATGCTCCTTTCAGCATCATATGTATGATCTGCATTAAGAAGGTTATTGTAAGAATAAAGCATACAGTGGACTTAACACATTTGTCTAAAGTTGAATTGCATTCAGTCACATTATCTTCATTTGTATATTACATATTATTATCTAATTCTATGATGATCAAGAATTTAGTCTAAAGGTCATGTTTGTGCTGCCCTCCATATGTACAGATGTATGTGGATATCAAGTTGGTGATCTGTCCAGATTGATAACTTTTTAAAGTTTTCCTTTCTAAACCAACTTGATGAATATATTGTAATTGTATATGGAAATAAGCCCATACCCAAAGACACCTGCAGATGACCCTAGGAAAACTGTCTTTTGGCCATATATCCAGTGATTGTCCAATCCAGCATGAATTAAAATACGCTGACTGTTTGCTGCCCATCTTGCCACCACTTCCCAGTGGAGCTTATTCCAAAGCCTCTATGACATTCTTCCACAGAATGGTCACTTGAACGTATCTCCAAATATCTGGACTGGGTTGTATGAATACGATAATTATTATATCCTAGGAAAAGAATATATCCTGACCATGAGTGATCTGTAGATATTTTGTGTTTTGACCAGTTAGAAAACGAGAAGTTTACCAATCAATCGAATGGAATTCAGTGGTCAATAGACTTGTGTACAAATCCTATTCACCTGCATTGAACAGATCAGATTCCTGTTAATCTATGCCCACATTAGGTGACCTGTCACATAAATTCCTGGACAGATAGATTAGTTTGGTGTAGATTATCAGAATTTTCTTTTTAATTCAGCACATGTGAAAAGGATTTATGCACAAGTCTATTGGTCAATGTGAATATTTGAATTACTCGGGTAAAGTGGAGTGAAATGCGTATTTAAATGGAGACACATAATTTGTGAAATTGTGATAATTATCAAAACATCAAATGTTTTTAAATGACATCTACGCAGTCTTTTTTTCTGTCTTTATACATGCGTTAGGTGTCTGGTTACAATTGCAGAATCTACTATCGAGGTTATTTATAGTAATTTCTCAAATGGCTTTGACCACTAGAGACCTATTGCATGGACAATAAATCTTTTTTTTGTTTCTTAGTCCAAATGTGTGTCATGGGCTGTTTGTTGCAATGTGTATGTTAATTATAACGCTGTGTGTGTTTATTCATCATCCAGGTTATTTATCTTGGCTATTAATTATCCAGGGACACTCAGCAGAATTTTAGTGTGTGCACCATGCAATCTGAATTCTTTTGTTGAGATTTTATGTTCTGTGTGTTTCAGAAAACATGAGATTATCACAGTAGGAACCCCATGCCAATGGCTACAGGCTGTTTTTTGGAGCAAATTGTCTGAATTCATTCCCTGCAAAGCAGCTAGGATTTGGATGATTATGGAACGAGCTGTTTGAGCATTCTAAGGTAGATTCCTGAAAGTGTAACCATTACAGACAATTGTGTACTGCCAAGGAAGTATAATTATAATTAATGGAAACAAAATGCTAAAGAGCTCAACACAAACAAATCATTGTATGTATCAGTTTTACAATTAATCAACACAGATTTTAAAGTTTACAACCTAAAATTAATTATGTTTGACAAATTCAGATGACAGACAAATACAAGATAAAGTTAATGTTTTGGAGAGTGATAAACGTATATGTAATATTTTCTACAAAATCTAATAATGAGAAACAAACAGTCTAATATTATGTCATTGTACCACAATCATTTCTGATATTGGTTGTGTATTGTGCAAGGCAGTAATGATTTGCCTAGGATCCAAATATATTTCTCAACTACATTTCCAATCGTGGTGGAAATTATGATGTACTACATAAACAAAGAGCTTGTGTACTGAATTACAATGCCGAGTTTTAAAACTGTTATATATTCACCTTCCTCGTTCTAATCACAACTATTAATCAAGTTACACAAGAAAGGTAACCAATGTGATTCTGATATTACAACTAGGAGTATTTATCCATATCTACACAACAGAAACTTTAAAATGGGACAGAATACAAAACTATTAAAGCAAAACAAAAACTATATATACTCAGCTATCGATAAAGAATAAATTATGTTAAAAACAAAAATATCAGAGAGAACTTTTAAAACTATCTCTCAAATGTTTTGGTATATTGAAAATATAAATATTAAATGCATTTTATTATGATTTGTTTTGTATAATTAATCTATGGAAATCATAATGCACACAGAGTAATAAAAAAAATTCCCAAAGTAAGCCCATCGATCAAAAACACTCATGTCTTTTCTGACTAATATACTTAACAAATGGTTCTAAAAATAAATCCTACCTTTAAAACAAAACTCATCAATTTATGTGCTTTGTTTTATAAGCACTAATCACTTCTAATGACTAATGATATGCTGGTTAATTAATGATGCCTATTTGTCAAAAACCTAAAATGTCAGGCGATGTAGTCAATGGTAATATCAAGTGTAAAAGAGAAAACCTTTGATTAATATACATGTTAGGGGATTTGCACCATGTAGGTCTAAGAAGAACTCTCTTAGTTTCCATGGTCACAGGATTGTGCTGTGTTTTTCCTGAGGAGGCTGACTCACCTCAAGACTGGAATGGGGACTGCTTGGAGACCACTTAGTATCTATAGAAGTGTAACTGCTTATGCTTAGGTGTTGAGGTATGCTCGAGTGAATTAAATGTGAATGTCAGGAGCTCTGTTGACAGTAATGGGTATGTGTATTATCATAGTTGTAACAGTTTGACCTGCAGTTTTGTAGAGAATGTTAATGAGGATTGGACGAGGGTGGTAGATTGGAGAGCAAAAGGCATATTTATTTTTGGGATTTTGAGGGTCTTGAATCCAAATGGGCCTTTGGATAGTTTCTAAAATCACAGTCTATCTTGGGTTACAGAATTCTTGACAAGGCTGCTCATTTCCACTTTCACAGAAAAAGACTGGCAATGGAGGCCTTGAAGAGCAATCAAATGGCATTATTTTCAGTATAACATTTTAAATAACACTTGGTATACTGATGACTTGACCAGTCAGAGACCTGGCTACCAGTTCTGCTCAATAAAAAAATAATGAGTAAGCTAGCAACACCAATGTAATTCTGCATCAATGTCATTGCACATTGGACATGGACATGAAGAAAGGTAGAAGTGGTCCATGGGATATCTATCTCTTCTGGAGATATTAGCCATATGAAATCCCCTCTGACCGATGCTTACACTTTATCTGAGATGCCTAGAAAGTATTTTATGCTAAATTAGATTATAAAAACATCACAAAGCTTTATGTATTTCTGAAAATATATCTATGCAATATGTGGTTTTAAATGTGTATGTACCCTGAAAATGTGGCAGGTTTATGAAATGTATGATCATATTGTAAAACTAAACCCTCATTATTTTTGCCTAGGTTGGGTAATTAAAACAAAATAAAAATGATTACATTCTGTGAACTGATGTGGACCGTAGTTAACTTTGAGAGCTCCAGGAGGAAGTATTTCCCAAGTAAGTAGGTTATTCTCATAATAGCAGACATAAGGTTGCTAGGATAGGACCTGCCAAAAACGGGGCACACTGGTGTTGTGCCAGGCTTATGCAATGTATCATCATATACTGTAACTAAGCTCCCAATATTTTTGCCTAGCTTAGGTGTTTTTAGATTTTTTTTATAGATACAATGTATTTATGGTCATTTGTTTATGTTCTCTAGAATTATTGTCGCTAATGGAAATGTTGCAATGTTGTCTTCAATCATTACTTTGTGATGCATACAAACTACTAATATATAACTACTTGTATAATACCATGTTTTATCAGTATACGTTTTTGCCTTTCCATTCTACACATAGACAAACTGAAGGACAGAAAAAGACAGACTGGCTGATGGACGGACAGACAGATGAGCATGAAGACATCCAGACAGACAGATTGACATACAGAGATAGTGAAAGAAATGATGACGTCAACATCCTGTGATTCTTATAATTTTAAAATATTTCTATATTATCTGCAAACTATTGTGACTAATATAGTGATTCAGAAAGTGCTTAATGACATTTGGGTGCGGCAGCTTTAACAGTTAGATAGTCAAAGAGGCTGAAAAAGATTCATATAAATCAAGTTCAGCCTCTTAAAGTTTGCATTGGTGGTGTAGACAATGACCTCATATATCTTGCGATAAGCGTACATGGATTTATCCTGCTACAGAATATAGGGCATTAGGAGTTCTACATCCAAATAAAAATAAATCCATGGTAACATTGTATTGTATTAATTATATAGTAGATTAATCAAAATAAATACATGCATTTTTTTTCCATCAGCTACGTTAGTTTTGCATGTTATTTATTTTTATTTGTTTCTTTATAATGTGTTCCTGATGGTAATTGTTCGAGAATTTTTTTACAGTAAAGTCATATTCTGAAGATAATTATGTTTTCACTGGAAATATAAATCCTAGATGATAAGCACATTTTTTGAGAAAACAATTTGTGAACCTCAGTGAAGCTTACAAAATAAGCATACATTTAACACATGATCTTATATTATAGGAACATAATGGCATCAAAGGGTGTTTAAAGTCATGTGTTAATGCATGTCCCAATAATTTTACCTCTTATAGCTTTTTAAATTCTACACTCAAGAACTTATATTGAGCAAAGGTGAGTGCTGTACTTAATTCTATATATTTTATTTGTTGTGTCTCTTTATATAAAGGTTTACAATTTCCACTAGGCACTGGCAAGTGAAACGTACGCCCTAAGACAGGCATAGGCAACCTTCGCACTTCAGATGTTTTGGACTACACCTCCCATGATGCTTTGCCAGCATTATGGCTGTAAGAGCATTATAGGGACTGTAATCCATAACATCTGGAGTGCCGAAGGTTGCCTATCCCTGCCCTAAGATATTCTATGGCCGGTAGCAACTTGTAAGGCCTGGCTAGTAGCATAGGGCTACACATTTTAAGCACACACATATACACACACATAATGGTTTATGAGTGCCTAATCTTCCCAGAGGTTCCTAATCTTATACCCCGAGTAGTAAGAAATAAACTGATCCCTATATTACAAAAGCACACATTAGACTGCAAGAGAAACACACCTCTTGATGACCAACCATGATTTTACTAAAAAAATGTCTTAAGACAAACTAGAGAGTCATTTGAAAACTGATTTGAAAAGACTGATGCAGTTGTGCACACAGCATGAGCATACCCCACAAGCATGATAAGGCATCTATACATGATACATATTTATCATGATACATACATGATACATATTTATTATATGTATCTATAGAGATGGATTTGGCAGTACATATGGAAGGCAGCTATCACAAGCATATCTCAAATATTAGGTTTATTCTGCTTACTGAATAGAAATTTTCCAAATAAATTCAATGGAGGAATTACTATTCAGTAATCAGAGTAAGACGGTTCTCTGTCAAGTCAATCCAGTTAATTGTGTCTACCTAATATTAATGTGCATTTCTTAACAACATTACCTGCTCCTGACCTAAAGTAAGTGAGGCAGGAGAAGGTACATTGACTCCTCAATAATACCTGGCTCCCTCTTAGGGTCCTATATAAGAGAGAGGCCTGTGGTCATTTATTGGAACGATTGGAACCAGTTACACACTTTGCAGATGGCTTCAATGACTGAACAAATATAATATGTGAATGCGATAATGTCATTGCTAATAAGATCACCCATTCTAAAAAAATAAATATATATATATATATGTGTATATTTATATAAATTTATTTTTCTAATATAGTGTATTTATTTTAGCAGAAATTTAAAGCTGCCTTTTAAATTGTTCCTACACACACGTGTAAATGTAAATCCAACCAGGCATATATGTGTTCTCTCCATTCTGGTACCCGAGGAATGTTCTTAGTAAAAATGTATATGCCTGTATGTTCTAATGCATGAAAATAAAAGTGAAATTCACGATAGATCCTGTTGGCGTAAACTTGCTACTTCCTGACTTGCTATATTATCTTTAATCTCATCATGTTATTCACTAAGGCAGAGAACTGACAAGTTAAGTTACAAAACCAGTCTGTGTTGAGAGCTTATCTGCTTGTTTCATGCCTTCCAGCAAGGTAGGAAGTGAGATGAAAGCTGACCTAAATATCTCAGGGTTAGTTAAGACAGGGATAGGATGAAAAAAGTAAAATATATTAGAGAACGCTCACACAAAAAGAGAGCAGGGAGGAAAGGTTATACAGAGCGCTCAGTACACAGTCACTCCGACAAATATGGCTACTCAGGTGGGTTCCTGTACAGCCATTCAGGACTAGCTGCTTGGAATTTATTTACCTATAGGCTGTGTTTCCACCTTGCCCTCTAACAGCTGCTCAGGACCCACCGGCTGAATGTGAGTGAGTATGGGTGACATTGTTTCACTTTGAGTGCCTGGACTGACCATCGCTCGGTCTTTCTCATTCTGCATCTGTGCATAAACATTAATTCCAGGAATTTTCCTAAAAACATCAACAGAAACCATAATTGCTGTTAAAAGTGAGTGCTCACGTGTTGGTTACACCTCCAAGTAGGAACAGGACTGTGATTACCTTTTAAACTTATAGATGACAAAGACTGCCAGTCCCACAAAGACCACCGATAAGAGCATCAGCATTGCAGAGCCACTGTGACTCGGAGTCAGGTCCACCAGAGGGGCTAGAAAGAGCAAAGGAGCTAGGATTATCCATCGACCGTATGCATGATAGCTGTACCGACACCACGTTTCAGCCACAGTATATGCTTTCTAAATAATGGCTTCCCTAAATCTTCACATGAGAGATGTGCAACCCTGGGTTTCCAGCTCTTTGCTGAACTATGCTTTAGAGAATTTTGTAAACCTTAATTCCACCATTGCTGAAGCACCACAGAGCAAGACCGAGTACCAATGATGTAGATAGTTAATGAATATGATAATATGGTAGATATATAATTCATATATTGCTTTATGGCTACTTCTGGTCCTTACCTTTGTTACCTTTCTATGAGCTGCCTCATGAATCAAATCTATTTTTCTAAGGCATGCAATTTCTTCAAATACCTCTAAGACCTCCTATGTGACCTTCTTGCGCTCTTGTTAAACAGTTAACAAACCAAATTTTACATTAAGATAATGTTTTTTCTCCTTTTACAAAGCTGAAAATTCTTACATACCTTAAAAAAATTGTATGTTTATTCCTTGATACAATAAATTCACATTTCTATTACTTTTATTAACCATTTATATAATCTTCAAACATCTATGACATTCACGATAAAATCGAGATCACCAGCCTGTTTCATCCTTAATTAATCCAGAAAACAACATATGTAAATAATACATTTTCAACCTTATGTATACTTGAGGTTTATTTACTATGTAAGAGTAGAAGGGAACTGTGGACTTTAACCCCTTAACGACCGCTGACGGTTCAGGACCGTCAGCGGTAAAACGTGCGTTTGGACCGCTGACGGTCCTGAACCGTCATAACGGTTTTGGGCTACTTACCTGATCGCCGTCGGTCCCACGGCGGCGATCAGTGCTCCACCCGGTCCAGGGGGGTTGCCTGTCTGCCCAGGCAGTCCCCCTTCGGCAGATCAGGACCCCACGGCCATGTGATCACTCGATCACATGACCGCAATAGGTGTCCATGTGTCTGCCTGCAGGGGGACTGTCTGTGCTGACAGGCAGTCTCCCTGCAAGTGAAAAATCCAAAATAAAGTGTAAAAAAAAAATCTGTGTAAAAAAAAAAAAATAATATGTGTATATATATGCTATATATACATGTATTATATCTATATATACCTATATATAATATATGTATATATATCATATATATAATGTCACACTAAGTGTATTTTTATATTTATATATACGTATATAATTATAAAAATACACTTATATTTAAATTACACACGAATATATACAATATATATAATAACTATATATATGGTATATATATATTATTATAAAATACAAATAATATGTTAATAAAAATAAATAACAAAAAATAAAAATAATTTTTAATAATTAAAAAAAAATTATATATATATATTCAGTTTTATTCTAACAGTATTTTGATATTGATATATATATATTTATATCAAAATATACTTAGAATGTAATGATATATATATCTATGTATAAATAAATAAATAAAAATATACATATGTCCACATACATAATTACATACATAATTACATAAATAATTTCATAAATATACACGTAGACGTCAAATATATAAATATGTATATATATTAAAATTCTACGTGCATATTTATGTAATATTTTTACCTAATTAAGTAATTTTAATGATTGCAATTTGAGGGACCTGCCTGCCAACCCAGGCCAAAAGTCCAGATAATTTAATTTGCTAGCACTGTGTTTAACCCTGTAACTTTCTATGACACCCTAAATCCTGTACATGGGGGTACTGTTTTACTCGGGAGACTTCGCTGAACACAAATATTAGTGTTTCAAAACAGTAAAACATATCACAGCGATGATATTGTCAGTGAAAGTGAAGTTTTTTGCATTTTTCACACACAAACAGCTCTTTCACTGAGGATATTATTGCTGTGATATATTTTACTGTTCTGATACACTAATATTTGTGTTCAGCGAAGTCTCCTGAGTATAACAGTACCCCACATGTAGAGGTTTTATAGTGTTTGTGAAAGTTACAGGGTCAAATATAAGGCTTGATTTTACTTTTTTTTTTTTTATTGAAATTTGTCAGATTGGTTAGGTTGCCTTTGAGAGCGTATGGTAGCCAAGGAATGAGAATTAGCCCCATGATGGCATACCATTTGCGAAAGAAGACAACCCAAGGTATTGCAAATGGGGTATGTTCAGCTTTTTTTAGTAGCCACTTAGTCACAAACACCGGCCAAAGTTAGCGTTTTTTGCATTTTTAACACACAAACAAATATAAATGCTAACTTTGGCCAGTGTTTGTGACTAGGTGGCTACTAAAAAAAACTGGACATACCCCATTTTGAATCCCCTGGGTTGTCTACTTTAAAAAATATGTACATGTTAGGTGTGTTTCGGGGATTTATGACAGATAACGGTGTAACAATGTCACTATTGATACATTTAAAATATATATATATTGAAACAGCAATTTCCTACTTGTATTTATAGGCCTATAACTTGCAAAAAAAAGCAATAAAGCATGTAAACACTGGGTGTTTTTAAACTCGGGACAAAATTTTGAATCTATTTAGCAGTTTTTTTCATTAGCTTTTGTAGATAAGTAAAAGATTTTTCAAGTAAAAGTCCAAAAACATGTTTTTTTTTTTATTTTTCACCATATTTTATTATTTTTTTTAAATACAATATATGACATAACATATATACTGGTATGTAAAGAAAGCCCTTCTTGTCGTGAAAAAAACAGTATATAACTTGTATGGGAACCGTAAATGAGAGAGCGGAAAATTACAGCTAAACACAAACACCACAAAAGTGTTAAAACTGCTCTGGTCCTTAACGTACAAACATCGCAAAAACAGGCCGGTCCTGAAGGGGTTAAGCTCATATAGGCAAGTTGGAAACATATTTATAGAATTTTTTTATTTTGGCTTTTTTGACCTAAAATTTAGCAATTTACCTGTCTATTCTCCATAAGTTTCCATTCAACAAATTAATTTCTAATGATTTATCATTTGCATTTTTTTTTAAATTATTATTAGTTACCAAACTAAAATTTGCAGGTCTGGTTTCTTTCCAATCTCCTACATCCTCTTTACAATCCAGCCAATATGCAATATTAGATTACTTAGATGTCTATTTGCTAAACAGAGAGCTGTGGTGGGGTGATAGCTAGACTTGTGCATTCATTATCAGCTAGATTGCAGTTTGTCCATATTTATGCTGATTGCTGGGAGGTCTGAACACCATAGTTCTGAAGCGCTACACGGACATGTAACCGAGCAGACAACTTGTGCAATAGATGAGCATGTTCATTTGATTTGTAATTCCAATCATGGCACCAAAAAATAGAGATGGAAAATTATAAATGTTTAATTTGCTTCACCTCTTTTTCACGTATACTGCCTCCATCAGTATACTGCAAATATGTACATATTAATACTATTATATATAGATATTTTTGCAATACGCTGATTGGCCCATTTCTACACTGTTTTTTTCTTTCCGAATTGTGTTCCAGAATATTTTTTATTGACAATATTCAGACAAGCAGAACTACCCCATGGACGACTATCGCACCCAAAAAACAAAGTTTTATTTTTGGACAAAGTGATTGGGCCAAACTGAATTTTTCCACAGTGCACAAGTCTAATGATTATTGACTATATAAAAAAAAAATAGGATACATTGCAAAGTTAGAAAAAAACAGAAGCTCCAAAATTGGTTTGTACTTTTTTTCTTCTGTCACAATGATATTGTTTAGTGAGCAGGCTGGTAGTGCAAAATATCGATAGAAAAAGTAAGCTAGTAGATTAGAAACATAGATTGAGCTAGCAGATAAAGACATGTTCTATATAGATTGTTTAGAAACCATCAGAGAAAGTGATTTTACTGATTTGTTCTTTAGTGGTTTGATCCTTGCTCATTCTAGCTGTTTCACATTTCCTTTAATGTGTTAGCCATTACAACATTTACTAAAAGGCTATTTCAGGTAGATTGCATTTTTATATCACTTTCTATATAACTGTTAGCCTTTGTTATATCAACTACAAGGCTATTCCTTGTATCTACCGTCATTCTATAACGTAGTATTTTCATACAATTCCTATTACAGTGAACCTGTTATGACAGATATAAGTTTGCAGTTTTCTAACAATCTGTCTTGATCTGTATTATACAATTAAGTGTTTCTTCCTTTAACACTGTTAACATCTCATATTTTAATTTATTTTCATTACACCTATCTCCTGCTGAGATCATCAATCATGTTTTAGTGGGTGTTACATTTGTTGTTAGACACATTTCTCATTATACCCCCGTTTGGGGAGCACAGACGCTGTCCAACGCTGCTGTAATAAATCTTTCTGGCTGCTTATCTCCTCTCTCTGTGCTTGCTTGTGGAGCGTGCCTTTCCCCCTACTTCTCCATGGAGGCATTGCTTTCCCTTAGGCTGAATTCAAGCATCGGAAATGCGCAGAGCAGGGATTTCCTGTCTGATAACAGACATGTAGAACACAGCCTTCTTATCTCTGTGCCAATCGGCACAGACTGAACTGACTGAGAGGAGGAAGAAAGGGCTATATTTTAACCTTTGATTGTATTAAAATCTAGAAATGTGTTAGTAATTCTGCTTGCACAATATAGAGACAAAATGTGATACTCTATTATTTAAGATTAAATCACATTTGTCATGATATGTACCCTTTGACTTTCTAAATCTTCAAATCATTCCCTTTTTCTGTCCCTTTTCTCTGTTTCTTTCTTTCTTCTTTTTTTTACAGGTTGATGCTAATTTTATTATTATTTTTTCAATGTTTTTATTGTTTCAAGACAATATTAAGTGGGGGGTACAGAAAGAAAAGGGGGTAAGGCAGTACACATGTTACATCATCTGATCTGGTAAGTATATAAGTGTAGAGGAAAGAATACATATTTCACATGTCTCTGCTCCACCCACCCCAGTATGAATAGTGTCAGAGAGACTACCTGCTAAACCCATTGTGAAGGAACTTTCTACCAGGAACACCATTCGTGACAAAATTTAGGGTTCTGGGTGCGCAGTGCACGCGTGTGTTGCAGTCATCTGTGACAATAGAGCAGTCATTCGGGGTGTGTTGGGCATTCTATCCCTCTGTCCGATGGGTCTTTTCCTCTGTTTCATTCTTTAACTTTATTTAAATTGACACTATAGACATGTTTCTGAAGTCTCACTGCTCAATTCACTGCCACTTAGGAGTTAAATCTCTTTTGTTTCTGCCCATGCTGCCCTAGCCACACCTCCCCTGACTGTGACTGACACCGCCTGTTTAAAAAAATGGTTTAATTTCCAATCAGATGTTACTTTAAAATCTCCTGCTCTGTAAATTGAACTTTAATGACACACAGGAGGCTCCTGAAAGGTCTAGCAAGCAATGAACAGAGCAGGAGATAAGAAATTCTAAATTAAACCACCTGTGCAATGAAGGAAGTGTAAACATTTCTCCTTATAGGAAGTGTACTTAAGGGCTGTATTAGTTAAAGTGCCATTTTTAATGTATGCATCTTGTATGCATCCATTAAAATGCTGACTTGCTATATAAAGCAATTGTGGCCTGAATTTTTTTTATGAGGTTCAGCAAGCCACTGGCATGCCTTACCATAAAATTGCACTAGATGTATATTTTAGATCTCACCAGCCTCAGACAGAATCTCACTGTGCATGCTGGATGTAGCTACTGCTGACTGTGTGACAGCCACTGGGAGAAATTGGGAAGACTGTCCACTGTCTGGAGTTAGGATGCTAGACATGCTAGACACAAAAGAAAATGCACAAAATTGATATTTCCAACCAGAAATTGTATGTTCCAGCTGGCTGCTTGACAGCCTGGGGAGTCATCCTTAAACACCCAAAAAATATAAATAACTTTTATCTTCCATGAAGAAATATTTTATAAAGAAAGTCTGCCGAAAGATGAAGGGTTTAGAGTGATTAGAGAGACCCTTTAAGGTTCAAATGTTTCCTGGTTTGAAGAACTGGTATGCTATGTTTTACAACTTAAAGGAGCACTTTAAGCACTATTAACCACTGACTTTCTCTAGTGATTATGGTACCAAGAGTCTCCCCAATTGTAAGCAGTCAAACCATCTCTATTGCCAGGCTTAGCTTGTGAGAGTTAACATAGTGTCTGGCTCTTGTTTGATGGTAGTGGATTCCAGCAAAAAAGTCAAACTATTTGAAAATGCTTTGACTTCTTGCAATGGGAGGGGCATGGCACACCTAGCACCATAAACCTTGCAATGCGCTCTAGAGGTTGGATTGCTTGGGGTGGTCCTTTAAGCACAGTTCAAATGTTGAACCCCTTAAAGACACAACTTCAGGAATAAAATGGAATCATGACTGAATATTTCCATCATATGTCCTTAAGGGGTTAAATATGGTATGTCATGAATGTTATAATATTGTGTAACAATTTTAGTACAAGAGATAATTTGTTTTGTGTATTCTATGGTATAGAGGAATGCTTTTTATTTATGACAGGTTAGCTGTGTGCCTTTTGGTGATGAGTAGGCTATTTAGATAACTGAGCACTAAATTTGAATTGTGATATAATAGTGATATTATATACCTAAACAGCAGTTGTATCATTTCCATTTTTTTCTATAAATGAGATAGTGAGACACTAATTAAGTAGTAGCATAGTAGATAAAGTTCCTCCCAGCCTGAGGAGATAGCAACACCCATGTAACACTTCGGAATGTTTCTTAACTTTTAGCCACCCCACCCCCGTGGAATACTCATGTCTACATATAGGCAATTATAGGAGGAATACAACCAGAAATCAATATCAAAGGAAACAGTGCACCTGTTAAAGACATGGTACCAATGTCCAATGAAGGGAAGGGCCTCACTGGCACTCATGATCAAAGAGGAAATGAATGTGTGCCTTCTAACATCGTGGGACCGTGTGCCTCTTAAACAAGTCATGTCTTAATAGCACTTCACATAACTGACTATGGGAGGTTGAGTGCTACCAAGGATTGCCAGTGAGACACACTAACACAGAATTTGGCATTTACCTGAATTTGACATTTATCTGGGCACTTTGAAGAGAAAATGTACCCACAACTGGAACGCATACCTGGCTGCTTACTCAAGGGACATTTATGAAAAGGCACAATCTAGAAAGTAGCATACTCTTCATTAGTGATGTCCCGAACTGTTCGCCAGCGAACATCACTTGTCAGTTTCCTTCACTAGTGTGCGTTTCAGGGCCTGCCCAGTGCCACCACTCACTCACTGGTGTCACAATAGCTTGCATTTAACAAAAAAAAACTTTTTGGACTGTAATATAATAGCAGTCAGTTTCCTTCACTAGTGTGTGTTTCAGGGCCTGCCCAGTGCCACCACTCACTCACTGGTGTCACAATAGCTTGCATTTAACAAAAAAAAACTTTTTGGACTGTAATATAATAGCAGTCAGTTTCCTTCACTAGTGTGTGTTTCAGGGCCTGCCAGGGCACAGTGTCACACCAGTGCAACTCATATCTGGTGTAACAGTAGTGTACATTTAAAAAAAAAAATACAATTGTGACTGTAATAGATTGAATAGCAGTTAGTTGTCTGCCAGCGTGTGTGTCAGGCTCACAGCGTATACTGTGCCCACTTGCCCAGTGCCACCACTCACTCACTGGTGTCCCAATAGCTTGCATTTAAAAAAACCTAAACTTTTTTGACTGTAATGAAATAGCAGTCAGTTTCCTTCACTAGTGTGCGTTTCAGGACCTGCCCAGTGCCACCACTCATTCATATCTGGTGTCCCAATAGCTTGCATTTAAAAAAAACAAAACTTTTTGGACTGTAATATAATAGCAGTCAGTTTCCTTCACGAGTGTGCGTTTCAGGGCCTGCAAGGGCACAGTGTCACACCAGTGCAACTCATATCTAGTGTAACAGTAGTGTACATTTTTTAAAAGAAATACAATTTTGACTGTAATAGATTGAATAGCAGTTAGTTGTCTGCCAGCGTGTGTGTCAGGCTCACAGCGTATACTGTGCCCACTTGCCCAGTGCCACCACTCATATCTGGTGTCCCAATAGCTTGCATTTAAAAAAAACTAAACTTTTTGGACTGTAATATAATAGCAGTCAGTTTCCTTCACGAGTGTGCGTTTCAGGGCCTGCCCAGTGCCACCACTCACTCATATCTGGTGTCCCAATAGCTTGCATTTAAAAAGAACTAAACTTTTTGGACTATAATATAATAGCAGTCAGTTTCCTTCACGAGTGTGCATTTCAGGGCCTGCCAGGGCACAGTGTCACACCAGTGCCACTCATATCTGTTGTCACAGTAGCTTGCACGCATGGTACCACTCATCGAAAAAAATGACAGGCAGAGGCAGGCCACCCCGCAGGGGCCGTCGTGGTCGTGGTGCTGTGATTCCCTTTGGCCCTACAATAATGCCCAGTGTTCAGAGGCCACGTACCCTGAACTTGAAAAGTTCTGAGGACATAGTTGACTGGCTAACACAGGACACCCAATCTTCTACAGCTTCCGCTCGGAACCTTGACGCACCATCCTCCTCCAGCTTAGCTTCGGGCACCTCTCAAGTTACCACTCGCCCGCCTGCTGCCACCACCAACACTAGCACCACAGCCGCTTCACTTGATCTGTCAGAGGAATTATTTACACATCAGTTGGAAGAAATGAGTGATGCGCAACCATTATTGACAGAGAATGTAGATAACAGGGATATGTCTCAGTCAGGCAGCATTACACACGTACGGTGTGATGATGATGTTGTACCCGCTGCTGCTTCCTTTGCTGAGTTGTCAGATACAAGTGAAGTGGTTGATGATGACGATGCGTCTGTGGATGTCATGTGGGTGCCCGCTAGAAGAGAAGAAGAACAGGGGGGAAAGTTTAGATGGGGAGACAGAGAGGAGGAGGAGACAAGTTGGAAGCAGGGGGAGGTCGTCGCAAGGAGCTAGTGGCACAGTCAGACAGCATGCATCGGCACCCGGGGTCAGCCCGACAGCACGCCAATCAACGCATGCTGTTGCCACCACCAGAATGCCATCATTGCAGAGCTCAGCAGTGTGGAATTTTTTTTGTGTGTCTGCCTCTGACAACAGCGATGCCATTTGCAACCTGTGCCAAAAGAAACTGAGTTGTGGGAAGTCCAACACCCACCTAGGTACAACTGCTTTGCGAAGGCACATGATCGCATATCACAAACGCCTATGGGATCAACACATGAGTACAAGCAGCAGACAAACTTAAAGCCCCCATCCTCCTCCTGGTCCAGCATCTTCAGCCACGTTAACCACTGCTGTCCTTGCCCCCTCTCAACCATCCGCCCCTCCGTCTCTCGCCTTGAGCAGTTCCTGCTCATCTGCCCAAAGTCAGGTGTCTGTCAAGGACATGTTTGAGAGTAAGAAGCCAATGTCACAAAGTCACCCCCTTGCCCAGCGTCTGACAGCTTGATTGACTGAACTCTTAGCCCGACAGCTTTTACCATACAAGCTGGTGGAGTCTGAGGCATTCAAAAAATTTGTAGCTGTTGGGACACCGCAGTGGAAGGTACCCAGTCGAAATTTCTTTGCACAAAAGGCAATCCCCAACCTGTACTCGATTGTGCAAAAGGAAGTAATGGCATGTCTGGCACACAGTGTTGGGGCAAGGGTCCATCTGACCACTGATACCTGGTCTGCAAAGCATGGTCAGGGCAGGTATATCACCTACACTGCGCATTAGGTAAACCTGCTGACGGCTGCCAAGCATGGAATGCGTGGCTCTGTAGAGGAGTTGGTGACACTGCCACGACTTGCAGGCAGGCCTGCTGCCCCCTCCTCTACTCCTCCTACTCCATCCTCTTCCATAACCTCCTCAGCTGAGTCCTCTTCTGCTGCTGCGTCTTGCTCCACATCAACGCCCCCCCCCCAGCTCCCCAGGTACTGTTCCACATCCCGGATACGGCAGTGTCACGCCGTCTTGGGGTTGACTTGCCTGAAAGCAGAGAGTCACACCGGACCAGCACTCCTGTCCGCCCTGAACGCACAGGTGGATCAGTGGCTGACTCCACACCAACTGGAGATCGGAAAAGTGGTTTGTGACAACGGAAGAAATATGTTGGCGGCATTGCATTTGGGCAAGTTGACACATGTGCCGTGCATGGCACATGTGTATAATCTGATCGTACAACGCTTTGTGCATAAGTACCCAGGCTTACAGGACACCCTTAAGCAGGCCAGGAAGGTGTGTGGCCATTTCAGGCGTTCCTACACAGCCATGGCGCACTTTTCCTATATCCAGCGGCGAAACAACATGCCAGTGAGGCGTCTGATTTGCGACAGCCCGACACGTTGGAATTCAGCACTCCTAATGTTCGACCGCCTTCTCCAACAAGAGAAAGCCGTTAACGAGTATTTGTATGACCGGGGTGCTAGGACAGCCTCTGCGGAGCTGGGATTTTTTTGCCACGTTACTGGACGCTCATGCGCAATGCCTGTAGGCTCATGCGTCCTTTTGAGGAGGTGACAAACCTAGACAGTCGCACCGAAGGCACCATCAGTGACATCATACCATTTGTTTTCTTCCTGGAGCATGCCCTGCGAAGAGTGCTGGATCAGGCCGTAGATGAGCGTGAAGAGGAAGAGTTGTGGTCACCATCACCACCAGAAACAGCCTTATCAGCATCGCTTGCTGGACCTGCGGCAACGCTGGAAGAGGATTGTGAGGAAGAGGAGTCAGAGGAGGAATGTGGCTTTGAGGAGGAGGAGGGAGACCAACCACAACAGGCATCCCAGGGTGCTCGTTGTCACCTATCTGGTACCCGTGGTGTTGTACGTGGCTGGGGGGAAGAACATGCCTTCAGGGAGCATCCTTCGGCATCCAACCTTGTGCAAATGGGGTCTTTCATGCTGTCGTGCCTGTTGAGGGACCCTCGTATAAAAAGGCTGAAGGAGAACGACCTGTACTGGGTGTCCACGCTACTAGACCCCCGGTATAAGCAAAAAGTGCCTGCAATGTTACCGAATTACGGCAAGTCGGAAAGGATGCAGCAGTTCCAAAATCAATTAAAAAGTATGCTTTACACAGCGTATAAGGGTAATGTCACAGCACAACGGGAATCTAACAGGGGAAGAGGTGAAAGTAATCCTCCTCCTCCCACGACCACGCCAGCAAGGACAGGACGCTTTACAGACGTGTTGTTGATGGAGGATATGCGGAGCTTTTTAAGTCCTACGCATCGCCACGGCCCTTCGGGGTCCACCCTCAGAGAACGACTCGACCGACAGGTAGCAGACTACCTCGCTGTAACGGATCACCTGGCACCCCGACTTGGTACCTCCGTTAATGGATGCTCCTAGTGCTTCCTGAGGACTCCAAGCACTCTGGCAGACACCATAATCACCGAATCCGAGAAACCTTTTGAATTCTCCCAAGCATATGAATGCTGTAGACCATTGAATAGGAACCATACGAATAGGCTTGTACTCCTAGCAGTCAACTGGAACAGCATGCAATAAATCCTTCCCCCCAATAATGAGACGACACATCACTTTGAGGGTAAAACAGGAACTCTGGACTGGCTCATCCAGCCTGGCTTTTATTACACTAATCCACATACAGGCCACACCCAGGGGGAGGCATAAAATAACCAATCACATACATGGTTCAGCCCACACATCCCCTCCCCTCAGATAACATTAAACTCAATTATCCGGTACCCTTTTTCAGCCAAGTTCTGGATGTACCCCAAAACCCGGGGGTACACCTTTAAATCCAGCATCGCTGGATAGCCCTTATTCAGGGGGACAACATATCCAAAATTCAAGTAATTCGGATGAATGGTTCGTGAGATATGGGGTTCCAAAGATTTGACCGACCGCATGGGTAAAGTATCCGAAAACAGTTCCATGCATTTTGGCCCTGCGGTCGGTCACAAACAAGGGAATGAAAACAGGCGAATTGCCTGTGTTATAGAGCCTGGAGAGGGTTTGAATGAATTCCCTTGTTTATGGGGCTCTTTCTACCGAACGGCGGGTCATTCGGTAGTTTCCATACGAATTTCTGGAAGTATGGAGGTCTCAGCGGTGTTTGCCTAGTCAAGTGTCCGATTTTAGTTCCAGACGCTCGACGGCAAAACACCGCTGTTCGGTAGTTTAAGATGGCCGCCGCCACGTGTTTGTTTCCCGAATGGCGGCCACCCAGAGGACAAAGACCACACTGCACTGATTGCCAATTACCTGTTTGCAACATTGTTGCAAACGGTAATTGGAGGCACACTCATTCCTGGGTGGTCTGGTTGTTCGGTAGTTTCACTGAATATACTGAATGGAGTGATTCTACCGAACAATCAGATGAATGTTGCATACAAATCACCCAGGATAAACTTAACACATCTATAAATACATATATAATATTACAGGCAGTACACTCGAATATGCTTCACAGTCTTAAAGGGACAGTAGTCCCAAAAGTCCCAATATGTCCATAGATGCTGTTAAAAGGGCCAGTAGCAGCAATATACAGTACAATATGCCCCAAATGACCCAGGGGCCATAGTCAGTAGGTAGGAGGCTAGCAAACAGGCTTCTCCAGGGCCCAGTGGCGAGGTTGGTTTCGCCACATTTCTCCCCTTTTCCAAACAGACTAACAGGGTACCTGACCTCTTGCCGGTCAGTGCCCTTGTTAGTCCAGCAGCCCACCCACAAAACAGAAACAGCAGTACAGCCCACCCACAATAAATGGTTACTACACCTGAGTAATGGAAAAACTTGTCCAGGTCCAGGTGCCTCACCCCGGCTGTGTGGGGGACTGGTAGGCTGTTTTGGTGGGTTGCTGAGTGGGCAGAGACCCGCGGTACTCTGCCCTGGTGCCAGCACTACTACAGGAGTAGTCTGGTTGGAGCCTGGTTGCTGGAGACCGACTGTCTCCCCTTTAGCTGCGCAGCTCTGCTGCTGGAGACCGACTGTCTCCCCTTGAGTTACACCGCTCTGCTGCTGGAGACCGACTGTCTCCCCTTGAGTTACACAGCTCTGCTGCTGGAGACCGACTGTCTCCCCTTTAGTTACACAGCTCTGCTGCTGGAGACAGACTGTCTCCCCTTTGGCTAAACAGCCCTGTTGTGGGGGGGCAGGACCGACCGTCCCTACCCCCTGTGCTGGAAGTGCAGAGACCACGGTCCCATCTGCACAGGTGTGGGGCTTACAGTCTCCCCCTGGTACATTAAGCTGCCACTGGGGAGAGGTGGTAACCAGCTCCTCTCCCATTAGAACACTCTGCCCATTGATGATCTGCCGCTGGGGAGAGGTGGTAACAATCTCCTCTCCCATTAGAACACTCTGCCCATTGATGATCTGCCGCTGGGGAGAGGAGGTAACAATCTCCTCTCCCATGCCTACTTTCAGTCTTTGTGGAGGGAGACCGACTGTCTCTCCTCCCAATTCAGTGTCCTGCTGCTGGGGAATAGAGACTGGGCTCTCTATTCCCAAAAAATCACGCTGCTGCTGGGGGGTAGGACCAACTACCTCTGCCCCCTGTAACTCAGCCTTCCGCTGGGGAGGGAGGACGCTGCTCTCCTCTCCCTGCACTTCACACTGCCTTCCCGGCATATCACTCTGCTGCTGGGGGGTAGGACCAACTACCTCTGCCCCCTGTAACTCAGCCTGCCGCTGGGGAATGGAGACTGGGCTCCCAATTCCCAACAAATCACACTGCCGCTGGGGAGGGAGGACGGCCCCTTCAGCTCCCTGTAGCTTGGGCACAGAGACCACGGTCCCATCTGCGCTGGTGTGGGGCTTACTGTCTCCCCTTGGTGTGCTAAGCTGCCGCTGGGGAGAGGGGGTAACAAACTCCTCTCCCTTACACACTTTCAGCCGCTGGGGAGCAGGGCTGACCCTCTGTACCCCCTGTAGGCAGGGCGTAGAGACCACGGTCCCATCTGCGCTGGTGAGGGGCTTACTGTCTCCCCTTGGTGAGCTGTGCTGCCGCTGGGGAGAGGGAATAATAAACTCCTCTCCCTTACACACCTTCAACCGCTGGGGAGAGGGAATAACAGGCTCCTCTCCCTGCACCGTAGACTGCCGCTGGGGAGCAAGAACGGCACCTTCAGCTCCCTGTAACGCACACTGCCGCTGGGGATCTGGGCCGACTGCCCAGCATCCCTGTAGGGCCGGTAGAGAGACCGCAGTCCCATCTCCACCTGCCATCGGTGGGTCTTCCCAGGACCAATCCGTGAGGCCCCTCAACATTTGTGAGTAAGGGCCACCTGCTTCCCCACCTGGCAACTCTGGCTGCTGCTGGGGATCTGGGCCGGCTGCCCAGCATCCCGGTGGAGTGACCTTGGTCCCATCTCTACCTGCCTGTTGTGGTTCCTCACAGGACCAGTCTATGAGGACCCCCACTTCGGGTTCCTCCCGCCGCCTCAGGGAAAGACGGCTAACCTCCTCGGATGCAGCCTCTACCCGGCTGCTGTAACGCTCCTGCTGCTGAGCATACTTCCTCTCTTTTGCCAACCGGAATTCTCGGTCCAGCCTTGTGTTTCGCTCGGCCATGACCTGGTTCCAGATCACCCGGCGTGTCTCCATGGGTATATCATCCCCATACTCAGCCACTCGCTGCCTCACCTCGGCCAGCCAATCATCTCCAGAGCCAGAACCTTCCATACTTGTCTGCTCCCAGGGGCGCTGCACGACTGCTAGCGTTGCCCTCAATTTGTAAATCCAAACGAACTGTGTCTCCGAGCTGCTTTACCTCACACTAGGACGCCATCCCACCGCTTGCCACCAATGTAACGGATCACCTGGCACCCCGACTTGGTACCTCCGTTAATGGATGCTCCTAGTGCTTCCTGAGGACTCCAAGCACTCTGGCAGACACCATAATCACCGAATCCGAGAAACCTTTTGAATTCTCCCAAGCATATGAATGCTGTAGACCATTGAATAGGAACCATACGAATAGGCTTGTACTCCTAGCAGTCAACTGGAACAGCATGCAATAAATCCTTCCCCCCAATAATGAGACGACACATCACTTTGAGGGTAAAACAGGAACTCTGGACTGGCTCATCCAGCCTGGCTTTTATTACACTAATCCACATACAGGCCACACCCAGGGGGAGGCATAAAATAACCAATCACATACATGGTTCAGCCCACACATCCCCTCCCCTCAGATAACATTAAACTCAATTATCCGGTACCCTTTTTCAGCCAAGTTCTGGATGTACCCCAAAACCCGGGGGTACACCTTTAAATCCAGCATCGCTGGATAGCCCTTATTCAGGGGGACAACATATCCAAAATTCAAGTAATTCGGATGAATGGTTCGTGAGATATGGGGTTCCAAAGATTTGACCGACCGCATGGGTAAAGTATCCGAAAACAGTTCCATGCATTTTGGCCCTGCGGTCGGTCACAAACAAGGGAATGAAAACAGGCGAATTGCCTGTGTTATAGAGCCTGGAGAGGGTTTGAATGAATTCCCTTGTTTATGGGGCTCTTTCTACCGAACGGCGGGTCATTCGGTAGTTTCCATACGAATTTCTGGAAGTATGGAGGTCTCAGCGGTGTTTGCCTAGTCAAGTGTCCGATTTTAGTTCCAGACGCTCGACGGCAAAACACCGCTGTTCGGTAGTTTAAGATGGCCGCCGCCACGTGTTTGTTTCCCGAATGGCGGCCACCCAGAGGACAAAGACCACACTGCACTGATTGCCAATTACCTGTTTGCAACATTGTTGCAAACGGTAATTGGAGGCACACTCATTCCTGGGTGGTCTGGTTGTTCGGTAGTTTCACTGAATATACTGAATGGAGTGATTCTACCGAACAATCAGATGAATGTTGCATACAAATCACCCAGGATAAACTTAACACATCTATAAATACATATATAATATTACAGGCAGTACACTCGAATATGCTTCACAGTCTTAAAGGGACAGTAGTCCCAAAAGTCCCAATATGTCCATAGATGCTGTTAAAAGGGCCAGTAGCAGCAATATACAGTACAATATGCCCCAAATGACCCAGGGGCCATAGTCAGTAGGTAGGAGGCTAGCAAACAGGCTTCTCCAGGGCCCAGTGGCGAGGTTGGTTTCGCCACACTCGCCTTAACTGCAGATATCGACACTCTGAGGAGCGATGAACCCCTTGACTACTGGGTGTGCAGGCTTGACCTGTGGCCTGAGCTATCACAATTTGTGATAGAACTTCTGGCCTGCCCTGCTTCAAGTGTCCTGTCAGAAAGGACCTTCAGTGCAGCAGGAGGTATTTTTACTGAGAAGAGAAGTTGCCTAGGTCAAAAAAGTCTAGATTACCTCACCTTAATTAAGATGAATGAGGGATGGATCCCGAAGGGACTGACAGTGGGCGATACATTCGACTAAAAAAGGCCTGATGAGGGGGACGTAACAGGGTGTCGCGGCTGCCGGCCCGTCGCGTGATATTTAAATCCCTAGCTCACCCCAGTACCTTGCCCTGTCGTGGTTTCCTGTTCCTGGTTTCCTGAGAGCGCTTTATCATTGTGAATCTGATTTCCTGCATCTTTTTCCATCTCCCGGTTCCTAAAATCGATGCCTTATATACACGTCCCCTGATAGGGGACGTAAAAGGGATTAAACTGATAAGAATAGTACTACTTAACACACCACTCCTATCTGGTGGCACATTATATTGCACACGCAGTGCCCCAAATTTGAAGTAGGAGGACCGACCAAGCATCTTTTTCCATCTCCCGGTTCCTAAAATCAATGCCTTATATACACGTCCCCTAATAGGGGACGTAACAGGAATTAAACTGATAAGAATAGTACTACTTAACACACTACTCCTATCTGGTGGCACATTAGATTACACGCGCAGTGCCCCAAATTTGAATTAGGAGGACCGACCAAGCATCTTTTTCCATCTCCCGCTTCCTGCGTGGAGGAAGAGAGACCTTCAATGACATCAGTGAGGACAAGGAACGGGACATGACTTGCTTGGTATCCAACCTTGTGCAAATGGGGAGTTTGCGGTTGTGCAAATGGACTGTTTGCGGTTGTTCGCGGTTGTTTGCGGTGCGTTAAACGGGGAGTTTGGTCTGTCACTGTGAAGCGGGCGTACCCCTTACACTACCTGATCGATACAACATTATACCTGATGTTTTAAAGCAGGCTATTCCAAACAATTTAGGAATTTTAGGTGATTTATGCCCTTTATGGATTAAAACCAGACTCTGCATCAACTATGTAATTTTCCATGGGAGTTTTGCCATGGATCCCCCTATGGCATGCCACAGTCCAGGTGTTAGTCCCCTTGAAACAACTTTTCCATCACTATTGTGACCAGAAAGAGTCCCTGTGGTTTTTAAAATTCGCCTGCCCATTGAAGTCTATGGCGGTTCGCCCATTCGCGAACATTTGCGGAAGTTCGCGTTCGCCGTTCGTGAACCGAAAATTTTATGTTCGTGACATCACTACTCTTCATGTTTTATTTGAGCTTTTCTCTGAGCAATGTTAGCTTGTGCATGTTGTATTGCAGAGTAAAGACAAACCCAATTGAACAACATTGCCCATGCACTCCTCAATCAGCCCCAGAGCTATATAGGAATTAGTAGGGGACAACAGATGTCTTCATATGGGAAACACATTAGTTCACTAAGAGCTTTGTGGAATACAGATTAATCCTGAGAGGAAGAAACACAACTGAGGTTTTGAGAGTATTGGCTTGATAAGGAGAAGCATGCTGAAATGTTGCATTATGGGTGTTTCTACGTTCTTTCTCTCATATGTCGCTGTGGATTCTCACCATCCAAGGAAGAAAAAAATATATGTTTTGTAAAATAGCGAAAACCAAGAGGTTTGAATAGATTCTTATTGATCAAAGTCCATATTTTAATTGTATGTATTTAGTTCATAAATATTTAATAGAACAGATGGTGAGAAAAAAAAATCTGCTTGACTTATAGTTCATTGTGACCAAGGAATAAATGCATATTCTAATTTCACAAAAGCAAGGAATAAAACCACTTTGCCGTGTTCATTATATTACGAAATACTCTTAGAAAGTTCAAAAGCCATGTTGAATAGAGTCATCTCCTAAAAGCAAAGTGGAGAAGTTTGCTAATTACTCAGAAGACAACTTCACCTGCAGTTTAATTTCCTTCCTGCCTTATGCCGGTCATACTGAGATTAATTGTGCCCCACATTCATAACAAGGGCTGGTCGAACATCTGCTTAGTAGTTAATAGGATGCAAGAGCATGATTTGATATTCCCTTGCACCTTATTAACAATCTTGCTAGCAAGACATGAGATGTTACATACAGCGGATGTTCTTATCTGCATCCGTTGCTTCTTTAGCAGAGGAAATCTCTTGAGAATATCATTGCCTTTTTGTGTTCTCTACTACATATGTTATCCCAAATAGAAATCCTCTTGTTCGCATTGTTCATTGTAATTAGAAAGAGGATTCAACGTTTGAAATAATGGCATAAAAGGCAGCATTTTTAGTGGCTTATCAAAATTATTACCATGACTCATGTCAAAAAAAGGGAAGTAACATTGTCAGTGGGAACTAGAACATTAAAGGTACAGTCTTTAATTTTAAAAGTGTTGTAATATAAAAAATATGTTCCTGAGATCTACAGAAAAAAATTATAAATAAAAAAAATAATATCAAACAGTTGAATTTTGAGGTTGTTCTAAAGATCTAGCTAGATACGACAACTCTTCTTTGAAATGTAAACACTTACAAGATTATTCGCTTAACATAACATTTTAGCAAATTCTATCCAAACAGCTAAATTAAGGCTGGAATTACTGACCTAAAAAAAAAATAACCAAGTCAGTTGTGTTCACAGCTTGGCTATTTCAGTCTCAAATTTCATTTGGATTTTATTTTCTAAAATTCACTGTTTAGTGTAGAAAGTAGCTTTTGCATCTACAACAGGCAGACTGCAGTACAGATTGCATGAAAGACCGGGCCATATTAACACAGAGACTAATGGAGTTGCAGATCCATGTAACACGCCCATCTTTAATACTCTGTATTTAGTGGACCTATGTTGAATGGCCGACTATAAAACATTTATTGTTTAGCTAACTTTGCACACTGTGCAAATGTCAGGGTACCTGTGGTCTCTACCTCCAAAAGAGGTAGAGACTTAGCTGTTCCACCATTCAGACGGTCTGATGACTCCCTTCCCCGCGGTCTATCCGGTCATGCAAGGCCGGCCACAAGGGAGTGACTGCCTTTTACACCATCTAGGCAGGAAGTCATCATCAGGACACTCCCCCGGATCGACCTGTCAGTCAATTGCTGCAGGACCAATCAGGACGTCTCGGAGGTGTCGTTACTGCTCTGAACAGGGTATTTAACAGAGCTTCCTTCATTAGCTCATTGCCCTGTCGTGGTTCTAGCTTGTTCTAGTCACTCAGTGCTTGTGTATTCTATTATCCCTTTTGGTTTTGACCCGGCTTGTTTACCTTACTCTGCTTATCTCTGTTACCCTTGATTCGGCTTGTCTCTCGCTTACCTGTCTTCTGTTACCCTCGACCTCGGCTTGTCTTTGACCATTCTATACTGTACTACTTACGTTAGTCCGGCCATTCTAAGGTCCGGTATACGTATCTGGCTACTGTTTGTACTCTGCGTGTTGGATCCCTGTCCCGATCCTGACATTACGACAGGGCCAATGGATCCTGCAAGTACAAACAGTCAGCTGGCTTCTCCTGATCCTAGGTTTGAAGCCATGGATCACAGAATGGATCAGATGGCGCTTGCGCTACAGGTTCTATTATCTCATGCCAATAACCCACCAGAGGAGATACGTAATACCCCTGTTTCTCCTGTCAGTTTAGGTCTAGAGGTAGCCACAGTGGGTGCTTCTTCTCGCATTACCCCTCCAGTACGCTATGGTGGGGCTCCTGAGAAGTGTCATGGTTTTTTAAACCAAATTAGTATCCACTTTGAATTGCAACCCCGCTCTTATCCTACAGATAGGGCAAAGGTAGGATTTATTATCACCCTACTTATTGAGCAAGCTCTGAGATGGGCCAACCCACTATGGGAGAACGATAACCCATTAGTGTATAACTATAACGCATTTGTAGCTGCTTTTAGAAGAACATTTGATCCTCCAGGTAGAAAGGTTAATGCAGCCAGATTACTGTTGCGCCTGAGACAGGAGAACCGAACACTGGTGGATTATGCACTAGAGTTCAGGTCTCTGGCGTCAGAAGTCAAGTGGAATGAGCAGGCGTATATGGATGTATTTTTGAATGGCCTATCTGAAGTAATCCTTGATGAGGTTGCTACCAGAGAACTCCCTGAGAATTTAGAAGATTTAATTTCGTTCATCTCTCGTATAGATGAACGTTTAAGAGAGAGACAGAACACTCGAGAGAGGAACCGGAGACCTTCTTTTAGGTTAGCCCCCGCTTTTCCAAGTCCTGACTCCACGGTATCTTTGCTTCCTGAACCTATGCAGATAGGTTATACCCGCCTCTCTGAGGAGGAAAGACAGTACAGGAGAAGAGAGGGTTTGTGTATGTATTGTGGAGCCAAGGGTCATTTACTCTCGAACTGTCCTAACCGTCCGGGAAACGCTCGCACCTAAGTCTCTCTAGAGGACAAGCCTTGGGTGTTTCTATTTTGTCCTCTACTCCTAATTATAAAGATCACAGGCTTCTGCTACCAGTTTCCTTAACTTGGGAGAAGGAAGTAGTAAGGGCTATGGCATTGATAGATTCCGGTGCTGCTGAGAATTTTATCGACCAAGCCTTTGCTATTAAGAACAATTTCCCATCCCAGCTAAGGGAGACACCCTTGGCCATTGAGGCCATAGATGGTAGACCACTACTAGACCCTGTTATCTTTCGTGAAACCATACCCATTAGTTTAAATGTTGGTATCCTACACGTGGAGAATTTATCTCTTTTGCTCATTTCATCCCCTTCCGTTCCCATAGTTCTGGGGTACCCATGGTTGAAGAAACATAACCCTATTATCGATTGGGAGTTAGGGGAGATACTCTCGTGGGGCCAGGGTTGCCAGGATAGGTGTTTATGCAAGGTTTCTCCATTAGCTAATGTTAACATACCTGAGACTCCTATTCAGTCCACAGAAAGACAGATACCAGACCTTTACCTAGACTTAAAGGCAGTATTTGACAAGAAGAATGCCGATTCTTTGCCGCCACACAGGCCATTTGATTGTAAAATTAAGCTCCTACCTGGGACTATGCCTCCGAGGGGCCATGTATATCCTTTGTCTGTTCAGGAAAACTTGGTTCTAGAGGAGTATATTCGGGAGAACTTAGAAAAGGGATTCATTAGGAGGTCTTCTTCCCCGGCCGGGGCTGGGTTCTTTTTCGTTAAGAAAAAGGATGGCACGCTGAGACCTTGTGTCGATTACCGAGGCTTGAATAAAATAACTGTCAGAAATGCCTATCCTATTCCACTTATTACCGAGTTATTTGATCGTCTTAAGGGCTCCAAAATCTTCACCAAGTTAGATCTCAGAGGGGCATATAATTTGGTGAGAGTCCAGCAGGGACACGAGTGGATGACGGCGTTCAATACTCGGTACGGTCACTATGAATACACAGTTATGCCGTTTGGACTTTGCAATGCTCCTGCAGTATTTCAGGATCTGATTAATGAGGTACTTAGGGAGTTTCAACATGATTGTGTCATTGTCTACCTAGACGACATACTGATACACTCTAGGGAGATTGAAACTCACCATAGACAGGTCAGAGCGGTATTACAGAAACTTCTGCAACATGGTCTATACTGTAAATTGGAAAAATGCAGCTTTGATCAGTCTCAGATAGATTTTCTTGGTTATGTGATTTCTGGGGAAGGTTTTGAGATGGACCCTGACAAACTCCAGTCTATTTTAGATTGGCCATTACCTAAGGGACTTAAGGCTATTCAGAGGTTTATTGGTTTCTCCAATTATTATAGGCGCTTCATTAAGGGTTACTCGTCTATTATTGCGCCCATTACCAATATGACCAAACAGGGGGCAGAAACTAAGACGTGGTCTCCTGAAGCTCTCGCTGCTTTCAAGAGGCTCAAAGAACTTTTTGCTTCTGCTCCAATATTAGTCCATCCTGATACGACTTTGCCGTTTCTACTCGAGGTCGATGCCTCTGAGACAGGAGTAGGTGCGGTTCTGTCACAAAGATTAGCAGTAGATAAACCATTACACCCGTGTGGTTTTTTTTCCAGGAAACTTTCTGGGGCTGAGAGCAGATATGACATCGGAGACAGGGAACTGTTAGCAGTCATTAAAGCCTTAAAGGAGTGGAGACATTTGTTGGAGGGGACCCTACACCCTATTACGATTTTGACAGACCACAAAAACTTGTCATATATTGGGGAGGCTAAGCGCTTATCCTCTAGACAAGCTCGTTGGTCCTTATTCCTGACTCACTTCAATTATGTACTGACTTACAGACCTGGTTCTAAAAACTCTAAAGCCGATGCATTATCTCGCCAATATGAACCTTCTACTGTACCTGAACCAGTTCTTTCTTCTATAGTTCCGAAGTGCAATATCATTGCTAATACGAATCTCAGGATTCATTCTCCATTACTGGCCGAGATCATTAAGTTGCAACATCTCGCACCTAAACAGACCCCTGCGGGTCGTCATTTCGTTCCTCCTGCTTTTCAACTGGAACTTTTACAGTGTTTACATAATAGCAAGATGGCGGGACATCCTGGTATTCGCAAAACTTACGCCTTGATCTCTAAGGACTTCTGGTGGTCTACTTTACGGAGGGATGTTGAGGAGTTCATCGCTGCATGTGAAGTTTGTACTAAAACCAAACAACCCCATACGCTTCCATGTGGACTCCTGCAACCCTTGGAGGTGCCAGAGAAACCATGGTCCTGTTTGGCCATGGACTTTATTGTCGATCTACCTATCTCTAAAAGACAGACTGTTATCCTTACAGTGGTTGACAGGTTTACTAGGATGGCACACTTCATTCCCCTGCCTAAACTTCCATCTTCTCCCGAATTGGCAGAGATATTCGCCAAGGAGATTTTTCGCCTACATGGGATACCCTCTCAAATTGTATCGGACAGAGGCTCCCAATTTGTTTCCCGCTTTTGGAGGTCCTTCTGTTCTCAACTTGGTATTAAATTAAACTTTTATTCTGCCTATCATCCTCAGTCTAACGGAGCTGCTGAACGTACCAACCAGAAAATTGAACAATATTTACGATGCTTTGTTTCTGAACACCAGGATGATTGGGTCGGTTTGATTCCTTGGGCGGAGTTTGCACACAACAATCTCGTTTGCGATTCTACTCATTCAAGCCCCTTCTTCATGAATTATGGTTTTCATCCGTCTATTCTTCCTTCGGATTCTCCTTCCCAGGGGGTGCCGTCGGTTGATGTTCATGTTGCCAATTTGAGGAAGTTGTGGGATCAAACTCGACAAATCCTTGTGCACAACTCTATGTTGGTCAAGAAACACGCTGATAAACGTAGAAGGGCGGCTCCGGTCTTTGTTCCAGGTGATAGGGTATGGCTGAGCATGAGGAACATCCGTTTAAAAGTGCCCTTCATGAAGTTCGCTCCTCGGTATATTGGACCCTACAGGGTGCTGACCCGTATCAATCCGGTTGCGTATCGTTTAGCTCTTCCTAATGCCTTACGCATTCCGAACTCGTTTCACGTTTCATTGCTGAAACCACTCATATGTAACAGATTTTCCTCCACAATAGCCCCTCCTCGCTCCGTTCAGGTGGAGGGTCAGGAGGAGTATGAGGTCAACTCTATTATTGATTCTCGAATCTCCCGGGGGAGAGTACAATATCTGGTTGATTGGAAGGGATATGGTCCTGAGGAGAGGAGTTGGGTACCTCAGGAGGATGTTCATGCTCCCCGTCTCCGCAGGGCGTATCACTCTCGCTTCCCATCTCGTCCCGGTTCATTCCGCCCGGTGGGCGTATCTGAGAGGGGGGGTACTGTCAGGGTACCTGTGGTCTCTACCTCCAAAAGAGGTAGAGACTTAGCTGTTCCACCATTCAGACGGTCTGATGACTCCCTTCCCCGCGGTCTATCCGGTCATGCAAGGCTGGCCGCGAGGGAGTGACTGCCTTTTACACCATCTAGGCAGGAAGTCATCATCAGGACACTCACCCGGATCGACCTGTCAGTCAATTGCTGCAGGACCAATCAGGACGTCTCGGAGGTGTGGTTACTGCTCTGAACAGGGTATTTAACAGAGCTTCCTTCATTAGCTCATTGCCCTGTCGTGGTTCTAGCTTGTTCTAGTCACTCAGTGCTTGTGTATTCTATTATCCCTTTTGGTTTTGACCCGGCTTGTTTACCTTACTCTGCTTATCTCTGTTACCCTTGATTCGGCTTGTCTCTCGCTTACCTGTCTTCTGTTACCCTCGACCTCGGCTTGTCTTTGACCATTCTATACGGTACTACTTACGTTAGTCCGGCCATTCTAAGGTCCAGTATACGTATCTGGCTACTGTTTGTACTCTGCGTGTTGGATCCCTGTCCCGATCCTGACAGCAAATGCTCTTGCTGCGCCTATGTCTCTAACAGCCCAACATCCTCGTATCATCATGTATCAGTGTGGCATGTCCTCTTCCACTACACTCACTACATCCACCTGTCTCTCTGTGCCAGGCTGCATTTCAGGAACACTGAAAGTGTCGGACTGAAAACTGCTGGTTTAGGATATTTTACTAATTCAGCTCTCCTGGTCTAAGACAGAACAAGCATTGCATATGAGAGGAGAAGTAAAAACATAGTTTCATATACTGTCTCTCTGCTGGCTGACAGGTAAAAATGACAAAGCTTATAGCAATGATTGGCAGGAAGCGGAGATGGAGGTGCCCAGTTGCAGGATAAATAGGTGTGGAGTTCTACATTCAACAATTGTTAAATATACGGGGCAGGTAAATATAGTATAAAATTCAGTGGGACGTGGTAGTTCCCCTTTCATTAAAAATAAATTTAAACAACTACATAAAAAATACTGTCTACTTTCTCTGTTTGTATACACTGTACAGCTCATACACACATAAAAACTTAGCGATGAATTCGTTAGAAATATTTCGTGTGCCGAATGTTTTTGTGCTGCGGATAGATATTGTATGTTCAAATTTGTTTTCATTAAAAATTATATTTTATATATTTAGTGATAAGAAAATCAACCATTATTTCATGATATAATAATGAATTGTTTGTTTCCTCTCTCACAATTCTATTTAGATCTGAGAAAGTGCCATAAGAAATTAGGACAAATAGAAATCAAATACAGCGAGTTCAATTTAATTTCACTTAATTCCCACTCCGACTCCAAGCTCAGTGACACGGGGACGTTGTCCCTAATGTTCCATGTGGACGTTATATCTATTATATTAGATGAATATCTACTAAACATGCTGTACCGTCATCTATAAAGTGCTAGATACACCGTTAGCTCTTTATAAATGACACTTCAATCCACCTCTTAACTACTGCACCTACTGTACCCCCTTCAGCTGTAATATTATCAGTAAAGTGCCAAAAATGCTGTAATTTTATAACATGACAGGAGGCTTCGTATTTGCTTAAGTCTCTCTTTACTAGAACTCCACAGCAGCACAGAAAAACAACCAATCAGAAAAAAGTTAGGTACTATAAAACTCCCCTCCTCACGCATCATTTCCTCTTTCTTTGCTGCTCTGCAGACAGTACAGGTCAGAGTACCACTGCCTCCTGCTTATTGTGGGTGGCTTTGGGATTTAATATGACTTATTTAGGGTTTATATTTGGTATCATATTATATTTGTTGTTTATATTTTATGTGTTTAGTTATTTATTCATTCTCTTATGGTATTGTTTTATTTATTATTTATATTTTAGGTATACTGTATTTAGTTATGTATTCATTATATTTAGTATATATTATATTTCTTATTTATTTTTATGCATACTGTAGATATACTTTGGTTATGTTTTATATATTATTTTCTTTTTATATATTTTATATTTATATGGGGTTCAGCCTTTTCCTTTATCAGGCTTCCAGTTTGGGGCTTACTATCCTGATTCTCTCCTTCCCCTGTACCCCCGGGGATTTTTTCCCTTCACGTGGTGGTTCTTGGGGATCCCTTTTGTTGCTTCCCCTCCACCCACCCTCTAACACCATGCGTTCCGCCAGGATTGCGCTGGCTACAGTGTGCGCTCGGGGTGTCAGGAGACTAGCCGTCTGGCTGCCTCCTCTGACTCCCCGAGCTCCTTCATGTGTGTCTCGGCGGCCGGCCCGCTCGAGCACGTGGCTTCCTTCCGCGATCAGCTCCCTCTAGAGCCGCGGGTGTCCGACCAGGTAGAGGAGGGTGCTCCTGCTCGCGGCCCCTCCTCCACCCACGGTGGTCGGATCTCGGCTGGCGCTACCATGCGGTCTGCGCCGGCTGATTTCATCTGGAGCTTCCTCTCTGAGAGGACAGCTCATGCGGATCACTGTTTCCTATGACAGTGCATCTATATCTAGTATAAGGTATATGTCCCAGCTTGCTGTGCACGTTAGGCAGATTTTCTCCTCAGTTTGCTGGTTTTTTCTATACAGGGTAGATGGCACAGCTTGCTGTGGGTGCTTATGGCAGTTTTCTTCACAGATCACTGTGTTCCCTATATATATATATATATATCAGAGATTGCTGTGTCTATTACTGACTGTGTATATTTCACAGATTCTGTGTCTTTTACTAACTGTGTATATTTTGCAGTTTCTGTATCTTTCGCTGACTGTGTACTACACAGATTCTGTGTCTTTTCTGACTGTGTATTACACAGATTGTGTGTCTTTTACTGGCTGTGTATTACACAGATTCTGTGTCTTTTACTGGCTGTGTATTACACAGATTCTGTGTCTTTTACTGACTGTGTATTACACAGATTCTGTGTCTTTTACTGGCTGTGCATTGCATAGATTCCGTGTCTTTTGCTGACTGTATGTTGCACAGATTCTGTGTCTTTTACTGTCAATGTGTATTTCACAGATTCTGTGAGTTTGCGGTGTATATCACAGATTGCTGGGTGTTTACTGACGGTGTGTATCTAGATCTAGTCTTGCTGTCCGTGTATGTCACAGATGGCTGTGAGTTACAGATATTTCTGAACTCTGTTATACAAACTCCGTACAGGGTGTATACGGTGTCAGTTGGACAATACCCTTCAGGTGGCATGATGATGGTAATCTATAATAATGATAAGAATTTTAAACAGATCTGTGTGAACATGGGCATACCAACTCACAGTTTCAGGTGAGTATTGTTCAGTGGATCTTACACTCATGGACATGATGGTAACTGGAACAATTTCCGCTTATACCCGGTACTACTGGAATACCACTATTTTCCTGCTGGGCATTTAGGGACTGCCAGTCCCGGTTCAGGCTATTCACACGGCATTACGCTGTCTAAAAGGGTTGTTTGTCTAAGAGTCCTATGTCACAAGATGACCTGAGGATCTACAATTTTTAGGGACCTCTACCCGAACTCAGAGGTCCTCGTTACGCATTCAATACCCACCGTAAAGCGCTACGGAATTGGAGGGCGCTATATAAATACGTGTTAATAATGATATTATGGTAATACACAACCCATTGATTGGCCTGCTATGTCTGTGCCCCATTGATTGGCCTGCTATGTCTGTGCCCCATTGATTGGCCTGCTTTGTCTGTGCCCATAAGAACGGCCTGCTATGTCTGTGCCCATAAGATCGGCCTGCTACGTCTGTGCCCATAAGAATGGCCTGCTACGTCTGTACCCAAAAGAGTGGCCTGCTATGTCTGTGCCCATAAGATTGGCCTGCTATGTCTGTGCCCATAAGATTGGCCTGCTATGTCTGTGCCCATAAGATTGGCCTGCTATGTCTGTGCCCATAAGATTGGCCTGCTATGTCTGTGCCCACAAGATTGGCCTGCTATGTCTGTGCCCATAAGAATGGCCTGCTGTGTCTGTGCCCATAAGATTGGCCTGCTATGTCTGTGCCCATAAGAATGGCCTGCTATGCCCGTGCCCATACACGGCCTGCTATGCCTGTGCCCCGTTGATTGGCCTGCTATGTCTGTGCCCCATTGAATAGCCTGCTATGTCGGTGCCTACTTAAAGGGCCGGCTATGTCTGTGACGATTTGCTTGGCTAACCTTTCTGTGTCCATTCGTTTGGCCTGCTGGGCCTATGCCTTCTGACGGGCCTACACTATTGGTACCGAACCCCTTTTGACCATGGGCCTGTGGTAATATCACTGAGGAAAACCCAGTGCGCACCAGTGACATGGAGATAGGCAGGTGTCCAGACAAACACCATTGCCATAGTGTTCAAGAGGACACCAGTATACGGTCGTCTGACTATGGTGGGAAGGGTGAAGGCCCTAAACCTCAGGCCTGAAGGGCAAAGTTCTTATGAAGACCCCGGACACATCCACGGTTTACTCCAAACCGGCGACGGCACATCTCAAAGGAAAACTTCGCACAGACAAGGACCGGTACTCAGACTCCTCCAGAAGAAAGCAGTGTTTTTTCCTTGTCTTTACCAGCTACTCCGTATCTGCCTCCCGGAATCCTTATAGGTTCGGTAGTTTTTTCCTGCGTTAGGTTAGCTCCTGGCCCTGTCCAGTGGGACTCACTTTTCTTACCTTCCGGCCTGCTGCTTGCCTTCTATCCGAGATAGAATCGGTTTATTTTTCTCTTATCTGTTAATTGTTGCTTTTTGTTTTTTCATTTTTTCCTTTTCCTTTTCGCTCGGGTCGTCGTGAGGCCTGACTTGGCCTCCTCCGACCTCCCGGGCACTCGTGGATTGCGGAGAACGTCTCCAGCTTTCCTCGGACTACCAACGGTCTACCTGGACCCCGCGCGCGCGCACGGGATCCGGATAGTCGGTTGATAGTTTTTCCATCGTTGTTTCCCAGATTGCCCTCAGCCTTATGCTGGCATTTATAATTGGTGCGCCCTACAGTTTGGTCACCCTGAATCTCTAGGGACTCTAGTTTGCACCACAGGAGGGTGCGGCCCTCCATCACCTCGGTCCGAGTATATTTATTTTCAGGAACAGAGGGCGAACCCTCTCATACAGAACCGGATACTGATTTGTTATTAGAGGGCGCAGCCCCTCACTCGTCCTCGACCAGATACTGGGCTGGATACAGAGGACAGGTTGGGTGGACCCATTCTCATAGAGAGAACCGATCATGGATGTAGACTCTGCGGTTGGTTACTAACAGGTGCGGCCCGCTCAGGCTAACAGCCGGACGCTCTCACGGTATGCGATCACAGTAGTAGAGAGCGGCTCTCTCATAGACTCGAAGCTCTACAGTACCGGCCATTTGTTCATCACACAGGCTTGTGCCTGTGCGAGACATTGAGGTCTACATAGAGGGGCGTCCCTCCTGCATTCAATTAGAACTGACATCCACACTATTAACCTCGTTCTAGAGGACAGCCTTGTCATGCAAGAATTACATGTTTAGACTAGATCCCTCTATTTTATCTCCTGTGATGGATCTACTGGAGCCGGACTGCTGTAAATCACGCGAGAAATACTCAGAGGTATAACGGGGGGAGTTATTTACACACACTCCTGGAGATGGTACGGCTAACGGATGGTCCTCCGGTATTATGAGAGTGCAGGTTTTTGGCATATTCTGCACCATATAATACAGAGATTGCTTTCTGTTTTGGATATCCAGACCATTACGTACAAACTGCACAGACAGTTTCTCCCATGTCAAGATGTCAGAAGATACGGAGACCTTCATGGAGCAAACGGACACTGCCTTGCTCGGGTAACATGATTAAGGAAGGCCTATTATCCGGTCTGAAGGTAAAACCGTACGTAGGGGTCACAGGATAAGACCAGAAACCCCAGTTGTCTTGACCTCCCTGGTCATTACGACCTTGGGATAAGATGGCAGGACTGCCCCATCTCCTCAGAGCGCATACCTGGTGAACAGGGTTCGGAGATGGTGGGTCCTCCGTCTATACTCTATTTATCCCTCACGGGAGCCGTTTTGTTTTTGGATTTGCGCCAACCTACTTTTCGACTACAGTCAAGGAGACCTACGAGACCTTATGGGGATACCTGGTGTACCCCGAATCCTACACAGACATCTTTCACGCTTAGACGGGGACATATCTGGATGGAATTCTGCACTCCGGTTTGCATTTCCCAGAATAGTCGACCACCGTTCCTCCTCATGAGTTCAATTCGGAACCCTGAATGGACGTCCTTTTGGAGTCTTTCCCCTACCGCATCCGAGGATTACACAGTCCACTTGGAATATTGGAATCACTTCGGATACGGCTAGTTTGACCACACTCTGGCGTGCATTAGAAATGTATTCTCGGATGAGACATCTCACCGGGTAGGCCAGGAGGGAACGAAAGATCCTACTTGGTTCTATTGCGATTTGGTGGTGGACTTAGGCGCATTCCTTGAGATTCAAGATCTACCTGCAAGGCCGCGTTGCCGGGTGACCCTGGCACGATCGGTGGAGCAACCTTACACATCAAGAGTTGAGACATGGTGGCAGTGTCTTATCGCGGCCCTAAGTCCGCATATGACTTTCAAAATGTTTTCACTGCAGGGAAATGGCTAATAGGGCGGCTTGTCAGCTCATGGACCAGCTGGTAGGCAACAGGTTGCATCCCCACGTACAATGGATCTGTCAACGGACGTTGTTTTTTCAGTTTTTGGGATACTTCTTCAGCTGGCGTCTCCATCGATCGGTGTATTGTCATCTATCGCAGTTGGAAAGTCCATTTAGGATTGCTCGGGTAGCTCCGAGAATAGGTACCAGCGAAACAAACAGCGTTGGATTTGTTGTCTGAGCGTTGAAACAGCAAATACGAAGCCTCCTGTCATGTTATAAAATTGTAGATTATGCTAGCTTTAGTGTACCTATAATCTTAATTTTATTAATGACAGGAGGCGAGTATTTCCCACCCATTCTTTTCCCACCCTTGTTTTATGTTAAAAAATTGGATTAATCAGGTACGTATGCAACTCTGTTTGTTGTCTCTGCTACCTGTCGCCTGTTCTTCTATCTATTTTTATTTTCATAAGTAGGGTTGGGATATCTTCGTTTTAAGGTAATTTTGGTTGTTACATTGGGTGCACACATGTTTATTCAGAATACTTTTCATTGGATAATCAACCTGTTTGGTTCTGTTTCTTACTCTCGTTTCAGTTTACAGTCCATCAACACTATCTGGTTTGGCAGTTCTTCTCGGATGGTGGACATCGTTGTATTCATCGTATCTAGGACTTCGTTTCTCCCCATTATGTTTTCTGTTTTTTGTTCTGTTTTTGTCGCAGCTTGAAAGAGGAAATGATGCGTGAGGAGGGGAGTTTTATAGTACCTAACTTTTTTCTGATTGGTTGTTTTTCTGTGCTGCTGTGGAGTTCTAGTAAAGAGAGACTTAAGCAAATACTCGCCTCCTGTCATTAATAAAATTAAGATTATAGGTACACTAAAGCTAGCATAATCTACAATTATAACATGAACACATTGTATCACTAATGTACCTCATATCTTCTATAATTCTATCCATGCTAAGTACAGTGGCTACAATTTACAAATAAAATATGCATACACTTCATACCTTCTGCACTTACTGTACCTCCTTCTAATGCAAGCTATAAACTGCTATAAACTATATATATATATATATATATATATATATATATATATATATATATATATATATACACTCTATAATTACTGCACTTACCGTGTCTCCACCTCTACTGCAATGTAACCTGTAAAGTACTAAGTATACTAATTTGTGATATATATATATATATATATATATATATACTATGCAACTACTGCACTCACTGTATCCTTACTCTACTGTAATGTAACCTGTAAAGTGCTAAGTATACTTGTTTGTGATATATAAATAAATATACACTATGTAACTACTGCCCTCACCGTACTTCAACTCTACTGTGATGTAACCTGTAAAGTGCTAAGTATACTTGTTTGTGATATATAAACACATACTATGTAACTACTGCACTTACTGTATTGCTACTCTACTGTAATGTAACCTGTAAAGTGCTAAGCATACTTGTTTGATATATAAATAAACATATACTATGTAACTACTGCCCTCACTCTATCGCTCCTCTACTGTAATGTAGCCTGTAAAGTGATATATATATGTATACTTAGTATTAGTGCATACAGTGTACCTCCCACTGATGTAAGGTAAACTGTAAAGTGCTAAGTGCATCTATTAAGGCTATATGAAAAATATACCCATACGCCATATTACTTCTGCAATAAATGTACCTCTCTGTCCTGCAATGTAACGTGTAAAGTGCTAAGTACGCTGTAGTTAGGACTATATAGACATATATGTATATATTCCAAGGCAAACTGTTTCTTGGCATAAATACATTTTTGTCTAGAATCTTTAAGATGGAAAGATAGAGAAAGAAATATAAAAATACAATTTATCTAGCATATTAAAAGGCATGCTTCAACACTTTCCTTAGATTTTTCTTATAAAAATGGCATTCTGTTCTCCATATTTACCTAAATGTATCAGCCTGGAGGCATTCTGTATGGCTCAGAACTATATATTGTACCAGCATATGTAAGGATTCTTACAGCCAGTGTTATATAATTATGAAGGAAACATGCAATTCTATAATAAGAAGAATGTTCCTCTGTGTGCCTTTGATTAAATATAGAGCTGAATGCCAAGATAATTTGCCCCATAATCCATTCCATTGTAGAATGCCAAGATAATTTGCCCCATAATCCATTCCATTGTAGAAATGAATATATGTTTTGAAACATTCTAAGCACGCAGAGGAAAAAAAAAAGGATTCAATGGTTTTATTGCTGGTTTTTCATTCTTTCATTTTTAGTTTAAATTATTGTATTACTAAATGGAAAGGTACTCAGGGGCGATCTTAGAGGTCTATTTACTAAACAGTTAATATTCGTTGTTTATACTCAAATATAAATCCCTTTTATTCATTTAAAAATGAAGGTGGGAGGGTCTGGGAGGGAGGGTTTGCTGCTGATTGGCTGGAATGTGTCTGCTGACTGTGAGGTACAGGGTCAAAGTTTACTCAATGGTGACGAATAGGGGGCGGACCGAACATCGCATATGTTCGCCCGCTGTGGCGAACGCGAACAAGCTATGTTCGCCGGCGAACAGTTCCTGGTGAACTGTTCGGGACATCTCTACTAGGGAATTAAGATATAGCAGTTTATTTTAAAACATCAAATTGTATCAAATTTAAAAAAAACACTACATATTCGTCTACATATGTGACTACATATGAGGAGGAGGACTTGTCAGTTTTGCCATTCTAAGTTCAGTTCAGTACAAATTAGTGTTTAGTAGACTTATGCGTGGTGAACAAATTTGCTTCGGCCAAATGTCTTTGTCCAAAAATAAAATTTAGTTCATGTAGTCCAATAGACGTTTATGTGATGGCAGAACTGTCACATGGATGTTTGGACTAAGCCAACTAAATGTTATTTTTGGATGAAGTGATTTGATTAAACCATTTACTTCCACCATACACAAATCTAATTATTAGTATGTAGACAAGATATATTTCCGAGAGCACCATTTCACTTGTGAGTCAATAAATACTTTACTAAATATGCAGATTTTTACTACTTTGATAAACTATCCAAGCAACAACTCTAACAAAATCTCTAAAATTTACAGTAGATGCGATTAAAAAAAAAAAAAAACGAGTTGAGAACTACAAAGCAGAAAGTAATTTATCTAATTGTATCTGAAAAAAATAGTCAAAAAGCCAAGTAATTATTCCATTCATATGCTTAATTGTTTAATTATTTTTTTTCAATAAAGGTACACATTGCATCGAAATAAACAAACAATGAAACACTTATATTGGAACAAATGGAGGCTTCAATTACTTAACGGTTTGATGTAGGAAAAGAGTTATCAACTTGTGCTACTATAACAACATCTGGACTCTTTGGTTAAAAAAAAAAATGATGTGACTTGTTACAAAATCAAAACCAGTTTCTTCATTTCAATTGATTTTAGACATAATTTTATTATCGGTAACATGTGGCTGTACCTCCTGCCTTCAGCCCCCATAAAGAGCCTGAGGTATGAAACAACATATAATTCATTAAATACATGCACTTGAAAGCAATAATATGTTTTTGTTTTTTAATCAAGTAATGTATAGATCGTCCATTTGATAGAACATGAAGACAAATCCTGATTAATTATGTTATCTTTCATTTTGCTTAAGAAAAAAATTGTTTGTAATATTAGTTGCAAAAGCATCATTTTGCTAAGAAGATGAATACAGAAAAGGAAGAAAATCATTTTGTTAACAAATCTCCTTTACTTAGAATGCTTAGGGTGAGTGTATATCATTAAAACAATCTACATTCAAAGGCAGAATGGATTTTTAATTTAAGCTATTATTTTCAAACTATTGCATTTGATCAGAAGTAATAAGCCAATAGGATTCTTGCTTCCTTGAACTGACACATTTAGATGAAATTGGACCAATTGGATTGCTGCTTCCCCAATCTACTATATTTGATTAGTATGGATGAGCCAATAGGATTTTTACTTCTAGTAACTCTTTTGTTTGAGCGAAATTAATTGACAAATTGGATTCTGACTTCCTGTAACTGCTGTGTTCATCAGAATGGGTAATTTACATGGTATATGTGCTGCCCCTAAAACACTGGCTGCTCACATAGACTATACAAATAAAATTGGATATAACTTTCAAACCAAAATAATCACCAGTGCAAATTATTTTCCTTGAATTTATATCATTGTGCACTGATAAGAAATGTTGTTACATGATGGAAGAGGTGCAAGAAATGATTATTTCTGCATGGTCAGAATGTTTGTACAAGTCAAATTCTTACTTTTATTTATAGTTTGTGCTTCTATGTCACTGACTACTTTTATCACAGAAAGTATATATGATGTGTACCCTCTTTGTTCTAGTCTAACACTTTAGAATATTTCATTCCTGGTTGATAGATAAATGAATCTCAAACATTTAATATCAGATTATTGACCCATCTCCAGCCCTGCATCAAGGATATCATTTGTGATTATATTTACCTGCTGTTAAATGTGCTGCATGGACAAGAATTCGGACCCCTGGTTTTAGCTCAAAATGGACCATGTCTTGGTTGAGCTTGTTGATGAATAGGTCACAAATCTATTAAAGAAACAAAAAATATTACATATGTAAATGTAGCAATACATATTCTACAAGCTGAAAGCAATGCCTCAGTGCATTATCTTTTAATAGATAAACGAATATTTTTACGTATCTGTCTTTTTTTTTCTTTATGATAATGGTCCATTTTGCTCCCTCTCTTGAACTCTGTCTACAATTTACTCTCTTTAGCAATCACTCTTTTCTGTTCATTCTCCCTATCCCACTCTACTTTCTCCTCCATCTCTGTCCTTTCCACTTCTGTTGTATTTCCCTTTCATATCTGCCACCATTATATTTTCTGTCTATGTTCCCTACGTTTTCCTCTTTCTTTCCTATTTCTTCTCTTGTTCCCTTCATTCTTGCTGTTCCTGCCCTCTTACCCTTCTCTTCTCTTCTATCCCTATTTCTGATTCCCGTCTCTGTCTCACTCCTTTCTTATAATCCTCTCTCGTGCCTCTTTTCTTCCTTGCTCACTTTCACTGTTGACCAACAACTCATTTAGCTTCCCTATGATGAGCTGTGGATCTTCTTTTTGTTATGTCTTTTTTCTTTTTGGGGCTCCCAGCATTATATTTTGCTGCATTCAAGGTAATTAATTCTGTATCTAGATATAGAAAAACTGGCAGAACAGTCTGCCCAAGTTATTGATGGCGAACCTCTTGGTAAGAAAGGTGAAGATCTAGATATTTAGTAACAGAGTTGGACAGATTTGTTTTTCTTACCCCAAAAATCTCAAAATAATCAAGCTGTGCACTAAAAGCAAAAACAAATCGTAGGACGCAATCCTTATGCATGACAAGACAATGTTATTGCTTTAAATGTTGCTTCTAATTTTTTACTTTTGTTAGCATTCCACATTTTTATTCTACATTTTTGCTTTCTACTTAGCCATTTCTGCAGTACCTGCATCTGTGACTGAACCATAATTTCTAAAGCTATATGATAATATTTTCATTTTCTATGTCTTAAGTGGTGATTGTAATAAAATAAACTATAACAAATGGTCTAATTTCTGCTGAATTTAGGAATAACTGGAGTATTAGATGTACCACTTAATGCAATTTGGTAAAAGTAATTTGCTATGTCTATCCCAAAACTACCAGAAATGACCGCTACTGAAAGTACATGCCTCTAATTTTATGCCATTTTCCCTGCATTTATCATTTTGTGTCAAAACTATTTACTTTAGTATAGATCCTAAGATCAGATTATACCTCATTAGATTATCAATCTTTATTTGCAGTTGCATATATTTCATAGTTTAATGATGTCTGCTAGACTCAGGCATAAGATGTTCACTTTGGCCTGCTCTCAGAAGGAAAAGCACTTGGTTCTTCAATCAATTTGGCTAAATACCTCTTTCGTGTAGACATTTTACATTAGCGTTCGGTTTAGTGGCATAGGAATGTCTACAGAAAGATATTTTTATTTGCAGAAAACATATATTAAGCAAAATAAATATGCCAATGCTGTCTATTTTAATAAAACCGCCGAAATGTTTTGGCATCATAAAATTGACTCTGCACTTAACCCTTTCAGTGTAGAAGCAGTAAGTAAAACCTTGCAAAGCCTCCAGATTTATTTACTAAAACATTTTAACAAGGGTGACGGGAGCTGGATTCTACCCACCTATGGTTGATAAAAAATAAGGAAATCCTACAGAGTATAACATTACTTATAATGACAAAATAATATCATAGGTAGAATCTATAAGAAAAATAAGAGTAGACGAAAACTCAACAGCTTGATTTAGCACCTGCTCAGGTCTCTTAAATTGTAATGTTATTGAATAATTACAGAGGGAGTCCGTAGGAGCAGTCCAGACACTTTCACTCTACACAAATTATAAACAAATCGGGACTTAAAATAATAAACACAAGTGCAATGCAACATATATATATATATATATATATATATATATATATATATATATATATATATATATATATATATATATATATATATATATATATATATATATATATATATATATATATATATCCATGTAAGAAAGATCCAGACCAAAAATTGACTTGGTTACTTTTTTTTTCTGGGTGGAAATCATTTAGAAAATTTTGTCTTTGTGAATTGCAAGAAGGTAAGCATTTCTACGGCGTGCTATGAGTTAATATAACCAATGCGGCTAACTCAGGTAGGCTGTTAACACAGCTGTGTTACAACAAGAAGCCGGCTGTAAACCATCTGCGGAATACAATGTTCATCTGGAAAGTTGCTCAACAGAATACGCACAATATAATGTAATACGATTATGTAAACATACAAACAAGCCCGGTTTATTGGTGTTTGGGTCTAAAGCATTTACCCATCTGCACTATTAAATCCCAAAAGAAATCTAATGACTTTTTTTTCCATCAAATCAACAAAATGTAGATTTAACAAGTAATTTCCTGGGAGGAACTAAAAAAACAATCAGGCTTCTTCAATATTTTTTTGATTTTTTTGTTTTAATAGTTTAGAGGTTTCTTTTTTTTTTATGTATAGTAAAATATTACTAATATCGTGTAAAACTCCTGCATAGCAAACATGACTAAGACTAATATTGTATTGTATGTACCTGTGTGTTGAATCGTAATTCCCTTATTTTGTGGACTGGGCTTTATTTGGTTGCTATTTACCAATACTTGCATTCTGTGATGCTAGGACACCTCATGGCATTCTCTTCATGAACTTATGTCAATGAATGTAACTTATCACATTCATGTCACATGCTTGTGCTAATAGATGTTCAGGGACATGTCCTCCCACCACGTCCTTGTGCCACAAACCCTCTGCATTGATCCTGAGCACATCCTAAGATAATCCTGATGATGGGATACTGTGTATTATCAGTTCCTTCGCTGAAATGTTGTCTTGCCTTCCAGTCTAGAAAGCTCTAGACTTGCTTTGAATGTCCATTTCTAAACTGCCTTATGGGTATCAATCTCCCACACTTTCTAGGAATTTATTACACTCAAAGGGATTAAGAAGATCTTTTGAAAGAAAATCAATTTAATAAAAATATGCTTCTGGTTGGATTGATTTAATTGCTTCCCAGTGGCTTTTACACTTGTATATGAAAATATAGTTCATTAAGTTGATTTAATAAAAAAACATCTTAAGACATTTTCAAATGATGTTGAATGTACTCATGGTGATTTATGGCTTTTAACTATTGCTGCTTAACAAATGGTTTAGATTACACCCAGACCTCTCTTTAACCGCAACTTCCTTTTACAGAATAAATTGTAGCAATTGGCACTACTAATGGTAATATCTAAGATTTGGGCTGTATATGCAGGTTAATATATATGTATCCATGTGAAGTTAATTGTGCCAAAAGCCCTCTAGAAGATCTCCTCCTCTTACTCACAAACATGCAGGATCAAAAGTTGCTTAGGTCCAAGGCATTCATAGCTTCTAAATTTCTTGATCCTCTAAATCTCTTAGGTGTCACTTTAGTGTCTTTTCTAACCTATTCTGCCCATGTAAACATTGGTTGAAATACATACAGGGTTATTCACAAAAGGGAAAATTAGTGAATTCAAAGTGAATTTCAAATTTAAGGTCCAAGTAGCCAAACTGGAAGAATAACTGAATTAGAGAATGTTTCCAAGTTGATATTTTTATTAGAGCCATTTTGTATGATTTGATGTTACATTTTTAAAGGTTTTCTAGAGATAATAAAAAAATTCTCATTGTTATTGCTTAATATTATGGAAAATACAAATGACAAAAGTGTCTTGTGGCTTATCAGGCAGTGAAGGCTCACCCATATGGGCACTTTGGCCAGAACAGATGGTAAGCCAAAAACATATGGGAAAAATTCTGAGAGGTTTCAGTTCTCTGGGCCCCCTCTCCCTTGATTAGAGGCTGTCTGGAGATGCTTTCTTGAGAGCATCTAGGCATCTCAAAAATGGGGCTGGTCTCCTCCAATAGCCCCAGTGATGGCTTGAGGGCTAATTAAGCAAGGAAATGTACTCAAATTTACCTCCTTAGCTCGCTTTCTCTCTCTATATCTATATCTATATATATATATATATATATATATATATATATAGAGAGAGAGAGAGAGAGAGAGCAAAGGAAGCCCATCGGTGACAAGGGGAGGGGGGCATTTCTGACATAGAGTGTTGCCTGTCACTAATAGTTTTAATAATGCTTACTGCACATTCCCACCATTCTCTGTGGCTAATTGAAAAGTTGTGAAGCTTCAAACTTCAGGATTGGGGCTGTGACTCTGAGGACTGATCTGATTCTGATTTCCATCTGTTTTAATATGTAATAATTATTGCTTCTGGTAACAATGACAGCTTTTTCCTTGCTCCATATTATGACTGCAGACTAATTATATTGCCAGCTGCAAAAGTAATAAGGAGTCTTTCAATATTCTGCTGCTTTAAACCTGTGTTCACTTTGTACTGAGATCTGATAGCTGACACGTTTGGAGTCTATCCAAATTTTGATGTTTTACCCATGTGCACACTGTATGCTGAGAGCTAATGGAGTAGTGACATGTTTTATAACAGCAGAAGCAATATTTAGTATAAAGCTAAAGTTATCATGGCAGGAACACTATTGTACATGATACAATGTATGGGAGAGCTAAGTGAGGGTTATAAAGATGGACAGAGAGAGAAAGAGAAATTTAGCATTATGCAGAGATGTACTGTATAAGGATCACTGTATTGCAGCTCTGTGAGCCTGGTTGTGAGAGCTAGTTATGAGTATCTCCTTATTGAGCCTCTTGGTGTTATTTTTTCCGTATTTTACTCAGTTCTGCCTGTTGTATAGGTATCTATGTAGTCTACCAGCTCTGTGTATTGCATGAGTATCTTTATTGTCTGTGTTGTGTGTTGTATCTCTACTTTTTCCCCAACTTTATTAACCCCTTAAGGACACATGACATGTCTGACACGTCATGATTCCCTTTTATTCCAGAAGTTTGGTCCTTAAGGGGTTAAAACAGTTCCACTATTCTACACAAGATATAAAACCTATACAAGTAATGGGCAATCTGTAGTACTGCAGTAACCTTACTCTGAGCAAACCACCTGATGGCTTGTGGTTATGGTAGTTATTTTTACTACCTTTAGAGAAAAAAAAAGTTGCCCAGATGTGCCGCAGATGAACGTGAGATTAGAAACAATAGTTTCAGCTACTGATGCACATTATATCATATATGAACTGGTCATGCGATTATATTTCAGATTATTCCACAGGACTGATTTATCAAACAGTGACCTTTCAACAGCTACTTTGATAAATCATCCCTTTGGAAATAAATGTAGGGTTTGCACAGATTTCATGTCCTTCTAATTCATATTTCTTGATGACAGGTCCAACCCATACAGTATGTGCCTCTACACTGCCTTTATTATGTATTGTGTTTGTGAGAGGGTTTACTGTCCTTTTAAGGAATAATAACATTATTCAACAAGGAGAAATGTAATAGATTGTGTAAATACAAACTCTTTGAAATGAAGGAAAAGATATAAAATTAATGAATAAAAAATCGGAATTGACTATATATGTGCATAATAATGTTCTTATCAGATTCCTAATTAAACACATTAATATTGCCATTCTATCCAAATCTCGTTAAGATATTGCAAAACACAGATTTGGGATTACTGTGTGAAATTTATATTAAAGTGTGATTATCATTAAAATGGAGAGAATGATTTAGTCTTGCTCTCTGATACATTTTATAATAATTTGTCATTACCGGAACCCTTTCATTTTTATTTATACATTAGTGCGGAAAATATATTTTAGAAGCTCAAGGAGAGACTTTTATAATATTTTGAAAGATAATAATAGCAAATTTGCTCACAACTCTCTGTTTACTCAAGTTTGATTTTATTTTTCTAATGAAAATGAAAGCTATTAACGACTTCACTACAACGTGGTTTGAAAAAAAAACAACAACCTAAGAATCCAAGTATTTTGGGTGTTCTATAAAGTAATGTTTAATTGCATTTTTCGTTTCAGTATGCATACATAGCACATTATTTAATGGAAGCAAAAACAAACATTTGGATAGAAAAACTTTTTTTAAAAGCATGCACCAAATAATATTACAAAAAAGAAAGCAGTATCGTAAAAATATAACATGTAACAATGTCCCTACATTGCCATGATATTGTCCATACCATATCACCCTTGCTGCCATTTTGCTACTTTGGACAAACACACACACAAATACACACACATACTCACAATAATACACACGTGCATGTATACATTCTGATACAGAGTTGTGTTTATGTCATAAGGGGTTTCTGTGTGATTAAAAGAGTTACTGTCTGTGAGAAGGATTGCTTGACGGTGATTGACTGTGATTGTGTGTTTATGAGGGTGAATGTGACAAGGCAACTGTGACAGAGTTAGTGTGACAGGATGTGTGTGGGTTGTGTTATTTTGACAGGTTGACTTTGCTTGACAGGGTAACTGTGTGTGAGGGTTGAGTGTGGAGGGATGATTGTGCCAATGTGACTGGGGGGACTGATGTGACAAGGTGAGTGGGGAGCAAATTATGTGTCAAGAAGTTGTATTTGTCTGTCCAGCCACCCTACATTTTTTAATTAATTATTTATTTTATTCAGTTCTGTCTCCCTCCTGCAGGGGGCTCTAATCTTGATTTTTAATGGTCCACTGGTTTATGGTCCATGGTGGTCTGGAAAATTGCTAGGCTGATCTGCACCTCGGGATGAGTACAGTTCCCAGTCTGACTGGGAGGGAGCATCTGCAGGAAGCTGTTCTCGGCCAAAGGTGCCTCCTGCACGGACAGGCATTGGGCAGGCTGTTTGTATAGTCTGTAAACTTGACATTGTGGTCACACACTGTATCTCTATTTTTAGATCTCCCACCAACCCGGCTATTTTTAGATCTCCCACCAACCCATACTGCTGTGGGGGAGACTCAGGAGAGCCAGTGTTTTTCAATAAGTGAACTTCATTTGCAATGGTTGCATTTCTGTATACACGATTGTGGGGTATGGCTACAAACCCTGGCAGTCATTTATATACAATTGGCAGCATGAATGGTGTTATTGTTGATAAAAATATTTCCAAGATTGCTCTCATACTGTGATGAAGCTGATGCATATCACAGAAAGACTGACAATGCATATTTTTGTTTCATGTGCATGCTATACACAATGTTTAAACTCAATGGAATCTTATCTCTGAGCCCAAGGAAACTGGTCCATGACGAAAATAAAAACTCTTTGAATTACAAATCAATATTGACCTATATACTGCAGAGATACAGTGTGTGACCACAATGTCAAGTTTACAGACTATACAAACAGCCTGCCCAATGCCTGGTGAAGGGACCATCTTGCAAAAAAATGATTCATGTCTGTTATTCACGGAAGGCCGTTTAGTTTCCAAATTTCAAATTTTCACCACTTTGCCCTGGTCAGTTGCAGTTGAAGTAACACAGCCAGTATTAGTTATCATACCAGGAGTGCCCTAGTATTGTCCTACAGTAAATTGTTAAAAACATTTTAGTAAGACTTGACAACTTACCTCGATCCTCCAGGCACCCTTGCCACAGCCACGCTTTTTCTGCAAAGTTTAGCCGGGCCAGTGCAGGACTGCACTCATTGGTCCAGAGCTTATGCTCTAAGCGAATGAACACAGTCCTGCTCAGGTGGTAGAGCTAAGTAGATTTTCTTACAGAAAAAAAAGACCAGAAGCAGGGGCTGTAGGTGCCCAGTGAAATTTAGGTAAGTTATCAAACTACTAAAATGATTTAACTGCTTACCATACAATGGTACTGGTGCACTCTTGGCACCATAACCACCACAGTGTGTTGTAGTGGTTATAGTGCTTTGACAATAGAAAGTAAATGCATTAGAGAGTTTAATTTACAACTGAACCTGTCATGATGTACCCCTTTTTTTACAACTTTGTTTAAAATAATTTTTACTCAAACTCACTATCTGCTAAGTTTCAGCAGCTAGATCAGTCGATAAAAGGTTCATTTGCAGTGAAGGCTTCTGAAGTGATGGCAGGCGTCAATTGATAATACCTATGAACTACTAGTTAATAGAGATTAACTTTTTACACAAAATATAATAGTTAAACCACTACAATGCTGAAAGCAAAAAAAAAAAAAAAAAAAGCTATGGTCACTCTAACAGTAATGGTAAAGACTTAAATATATTCAACATTATCCTAAACTATCTTCTTGGTAGGTGGGTTATTGAGTGGCTTCAAGTCCAACTGCCTTCTGTTATTAAGCATATCTTGGTGATCCTGTTGCTAAACAGAGAGAGAATTTAGTTTCCCCTGTTCCCCTGCAGAGAGGCAACATAAGTTCAGGTAATCTGTGTGTTATAGTAATAGGTCTCTGGCCTGCCTAAGGACAAACACCTGGCCTTGACATTTTGTCTCTTTGGCAGGGGATTTCAGAATGGTGGGATCCGGAGCGATAATATAAAGGTCTTGCTGAGATTCTGTTGATCAGGAACCAGCAGAAGGAATAGACTAGCTCCATGCCTTGGAATCAGGATAAGCGTATGCTAAACAAGAAACTGCAGGAGAAGGACGACGGCATAGATAAAGAACTGTTATAGGAACGATAAATACAAGCCTCGCCAATATGGACGCAGGAATAACAATTATACGTGTCGCAGGCAGCTAGCCTAAGGGTATACATCTCATCACATAACTGCTAAACAGAAAGATTCCTATAGTGAGAACCTAGAGTTTAATGCCATCTGTTCACAGCGAGAATAAAAAAAATATTTTTATAGAATAAAAAATGTGAATAATTTCCTGAAACGCTTGTTTTTCTTTTATCCCAATATGGTAACAATGTATCATGTAAACATATTTATTAAATCAGAATGTTATTGAATGTCCAACTGATTATCTATGAATAATAAAGCATATTCGTTTACGTAAAGCTTGCAACAGGACAAAGATACTTTTAGAGAACATATATGAATAATTGACCTGAATGGAAGGAGTGAAATATTATCCTTGCGTACTAATGTTTAATATTAGATAATGTTACCTCTGGCAAAACATGTAGAAACATAGAAACATAGAAACATAGAATGTGACGGCAGATAAGAACCATTCGGCCCATCTAGTCTGCCCAGTTTTCTAAATACTTTCATTAGTCCCTGGCCTTATCTTATAGTTAGGATAGCCTATCCCACACATGCTTAAACTCCTTTACTGTGTTAACCTCTACCACTTCAGCTGGAAGGCTATTCCATGCATCCACTACCCTCTCAGTAAAGTAATACTTCCTGATATTATTTTTAAACTTTTGTTCCTCTAATTTAAGACTATGTCCTCTTGTTGTGGTAGTTTTTCTTCTTTTAAATATAGTCTCCTCATTTACTGTGTTGATTCCCTTTATGTATTTAAATGTTTCTATCATATCCCCCCTGTCTCGTCTTTCCTCCAAGCTATACATGTTAAGATCCTTTAACCTTTCCTGGTAAGTTTTATCCTGCAATCCATGAACCAGTTTAGTAGCCCTTCTTTGAATTATCTCTAAGGTATCAATATCCTTCTGAAGATATGGTCTCCAGTACTGTGTACAGTACTCCAAGTGAGGTCTCACCAGTGTTCTGTACAATGGCATGAGCACTTCCCTCTTTCTACTGCTAATACCTCTCCCTATACAACCAAGCATTCTGCTAGCATTTCCTGCTGCTCTATTACATTGTCTGCCTACCTTTAAGTCATCAGAAATAATCACCTCTAAATCCCTTTCCTCAGATGTTGAGGTTAGGACTCTATCAAATATTCTGTACTCTGCCCTTGGGTTTTTACGTCCAAGATGCATTATCTTGCACTTATCCACATTAAATGTCAGTTGCCACAACTCTGACCATTTTTCTAGTTTACCTTAATAATTTGCCATTTGGCTTATCCCTCCTGGAACATCAACCCTGTTACATATCTTAGTATCATCCGCAAAAAGACACACCTTACCATCAAGACCTTCTGCAATATCACTAATAAAAATATTAAAGAGAATGGGTCCAAGTACAGATCCCTGAGGTACCCCACTGGTGACAAGCCCAAGCTTCGAATATACTCCATTGACTAGCACCCTATGTTGCCTGTCACTCAGCCACTGCCTTACCCATTCAACAATATTGGAATCCAAACTCAAAGATTGCAGTTTATTGATAAGCCTTCTATGTGCAACAGTGTCAAAAGCCTTACTGAAATCTATGTAAGCAATGTCTACTGCACCACCCTGATCTATAATTTTAGTTACCCAATCAAAAAAATCAATAAGATTAGTTTGGCATGATCTCCCTGAAGTAAACCCATGTTGTCTCTGATCTTGAAATCCATGTGTTTTTAGATGTTCAACAATCCTATCCTTTAACATGGTTTCCATCACTTTCCCCACAACTGAAGTAAGGCTTACTGGCCTATAGTTGCCCAACTCCTCCCTATTACCTTTCTTGTGAATGGGCACAACATTCTCTAACTTCCAATCTTCTGGGACTACTCCTGTTAACAATGATTGGTTAAATAAATCTGTTAATGGTTTTGCTAGTACACCACTAATAGCTTTGGGTGTATTCCATCAGGTCCCATTGACTTGTTTGTCTTTACTTTTGACAGTTGAAATAGAACCTCTTCCTCTGTAAACTTACGTGTAATAAATGACTCATTTATCCTTTTTCTTAACTGAGGTCCCTTTCCTTCATTTTCATCTGTAAATACCGAACAAAATTATTCATTGAGGCAGTCAGCTAGACCTTTATCCTCATCTACATACCTTCCTTCTTATGTTTTTAATCTAACTAATCCTTGTTTTACTTTTCTTTTCTCATTTATGTCTAAAAAAGTTTTGTCCCCCTTTTTTACTGACTGTGCTATTTTCTCTTCTGTGTGTGATTTGGAAGCTCTTATAACTTGCTTAGCCTCTTTCTGCCTAATCTTATAGGTAATTCTGTCTTCCTCACTCTGGTTTTTTTTATAATTACTAAATGCTAACTTTTTGTTTTTTATTATTTTGGCCACATCTGCGGAGTACCACAGTGGTTTCTTGAATATTTTGCTTTTCCTGACAAGCCTAATGCAATTTTCTGTTGCCTTCAGTAGTGCAACTTTTAAATAATCCCATTTCTTTTGGACTCCATTTAAATTGCTCCAGTATGATAATGACTCCTATAGACATATTCTAATTTTAGAAAAGTCTGTTTTTCTAAAGTCTAAAAAACTTTTGTTTTTGTGTGGTGCGACTCAGTCACTGTTCTTATATTAAACCACACTGACTGATGATCACTGGATCCTAAACTTTCACCTACAGTAATATCTGATAACAAATCTCCATTTGTTAACACTAAATCTAGTATGGGCTCTTTACGAGTTGGCTCCTCAACGACTTGTTTTAGAGACAATCCCAGTATCGAGTTTAGAATATGTGTGCTCCTGGCACAAGTAGCTATTTTTGTTTTCCAATTCACATCAGGAAGATTAAAGTCACCCATGATGATAACTTCCCCCTTCATTGTCATTTTAGCTATTTCTTCAACTAGTAGATTATCTAACTCTTCAATGTGTCCTGGGGGCCTATAAATCACACCCACACAAGTTACTGTGTGATTATCAAATTCTAACGTAACCCAAACTGACTCTATGTTCGCCTCACTAACCTTTATTAGGCTAGATGTTATGCTATCCTTCACATAGAGGGTCACCCATCCCCCTTTCTTGCCTACCCTGTCTTTTCTATATAAAGAGTACCCTGGTATTGCTATGTCCCAGTCATTTTTCTCATTATACCATGTCTCAGTAACAGCGACTAAATCTACACTATCAGTTGCCATTATTGCCACAAGTTCATGGATCTTAAGCTTATCATTTTTAACACACTTGCTACAGGCACCTTCTATCCTTGTTTTGGGGGACAATTGGATTGATGTTTTATCACCCTTTTGCCCCCCCTCCTAGTTTAAATACATCCTAGCAAAACCTCTGAACTGCTCACTGAGAACATTTGCTCCCTTTTGAGAAAGATGCAAACCATCTTTTTTGTACAGTTTATTTCCATTCCAAACAGAGCTACCATGAGAAATAAAGCCAAATCCTTGCTCCCGACACCATTTACCAAGCCACAAGTTACAGTCCCTAATACTCATCCGCCTGTCGTTCTGAGTGTTATGCACAGGCAGAACTTTAGAGAATGACAGTGTGGAAGCAACCTGCTGTATATCATTGGCAAAAACACTAAAAACTTCCTTAACCTCTGAAACCTCATTGCAAGCCAAGCCAAGCCAAGACAAGTACATCCAATTCCCCTTCCTGCTTTGCTTGCTTAACAATATTACAGATACGTCTCCTGTCTGTGAGCAGTAGCTCCGGGAAGACACCTCACAAGACCATCATTGTCCATCTCCACACGTCTTATGATGGAATCCCCCAACAACAACTGCTTTCTATTAGGCCTCACCATAGTCTTCAAGCCTCTCTGCACAACACCACTAGCCTCAGTGCCTCTCTCCACAACACCACTTTCCTCAGTGCCTGTCTCCATGACACCATTACACTCTGAAAGTGCAGAAAATGAATTATGTAGAGCAACAGACTGTGCAATATGCCTTTTATCCACAACTCTAAGTCTACCAGATCCTACAGTAATCCATCTGCCATTCCTAGTATGTCTCTTTGGCAGTGGCTTTGCAGCAGTTCCAGCCTGAGTTTGTTTACCAGATAATTTACAAACCTCCGACTTCAAAAATACAATCTCCTGCCACAAGATAGAGAACTGTCTACAGATTAGACAACAACCAAACCTCCAAAAAGTGGAACACGAAACAAATGCATAGCAACTATTACACTGAACTAAGTCTGCCATTCCAACGAGGTAAATAATTTAAATCAAACGAATCTTAACTTTTTATTTATCCTCCTGAATACCTCAGATTACCTCCAGTTTATCTCCAGAATATCTCCAACCACACACACTTAGAAGCAACACTCTCCAGAATATCTCCAACCACACACACTTAGAAGCAACACTCTCCAGAATATCTCCAACCACACACACACTTAGAAGCAACACTTAGATGAAGCAACCAAGCTATATTAGCCAAGCTAATGACAACAACCCTTATATACTCCTAAAATCACCTCCCACTAGGAATGTTTAACACCTGGGTAGGCCTCTGCTTATTTGCAAACAATAACTAATTTAAACAGCAATCAATAGCAAGTAGCTAACTAATCAAATCAAATGCCTTATAATTACCAACAGGAAATCAAACCTTGTGCAATCAGTAACCTTTTCCTACAGATGAATCTTACCTGTAACAGTTAAAAAAGAAAACTCTTAGCACAACTCTTAGACAGTTGAAGCTTCTGTAAAACTCTCCAGAATATCTCCAACCACACACACTTAGAAGCAACACTTAGATGAAGCAACCGAGCTATATATTTATTGGTTCAAATGTGTATCTGCCGGATTTTTAACTGTTACTGACTATCCATGAGCCATGTAGAGGAAATATGCATAATGGACGTGCCATTCGAAGGACTTGTCACTAAATAGTGACAAAACCTGAATTTAATACTTAGGCAAGAACTCTGCAGAATTGAAAAGTTTGATGAGTGGTCTAGAAGTAATGACTTTGCAATTTGCTATCACAATGTTAAAGGATCACTATAGTGTCAGGAAAACAAAGTGGTTTTCCTGACATTATAGTGCCCTGAGTGTGCCCCCACCCTCAGGGTCCCCCTCTCATGGCGCTGAAGGTTAAAACCCCTTCAGCAGTTTACCTTCATCCAGCACCGGGCTCCCTTGGCGCTGGTGACCTCTCCTCCCCCACCGACGTCAGCTCCCCCATCCAACGTGCTGTGCGCGCATTCAAAGTGTCCATAGGAAAGCATTTCTCAATGCTTTCCTATGGACGCTCTGCGCGATGGATGCGAAATGTGCCTCCAGCATCACAGATGTGCCTCTAGTGGCTGTCCGGAAGACATCCACTAGAGGCTGGATTAACCCCAAATGTAAACATAGCAGTTTCTCTGAAACTGCTGTTTGCATCTGAAGGGTTAAAACCTGAGGGACCTGGCACCCAGACCACTTCATTGAGCTGAAGTGGTCTGGGTGACTATAGTGTCCCTTTAAGTGAAAAAGCAGTTATGGGGAAAAATGTGCATGCCTAGTATTCACTTAAGGTATTAGTTTACTTATATACATGTATCTAACTGATATACACTAAACTGCAATGCATGTAGCACATCTTATTAATTTGTTGGATTCAGATAATATATGTTTTTAATATTATGCCAAATGGGAGCTCAAGTTATTTCCTCATCATCTCATAGATGATTTTTGCCTGTTCTCAAAACTTCTGATTGTGGCTTCTGTACATGTGCTTAGAGTCTCCATAACTTAAAAGGGTAATCAAAACTTGGAGCCCTTCTTCAATATTTTTAGAAGGGTTTCAGTTACACTTCACTGACATCATTGATTCTTATACAGAGTAAACTTGAATGGGATCAGTATGTGCCTCTGGTAAGGCGTCTGTAGTGTAATCTGTAGAAAAACAATAAAGACGCAACACCAAAGATAAATTGAAAGAGATTATTCCACCTGTTTAGAACCCGGAATGGTTATATCCATCATGATCTTTGTCAAGCTTGTAGTTGGGTCAAAACGTTGCCGATTCCACACAACTGGAATACATCGCTTTCACTTTATCTTTGGTGTTGCATCTTCTTTGTTGTTTTTCTGCTCTAGTGAGGTGACTGGAAGGAACCCTTTTGAAGTATTGTACCCAATCTTTAACTAGAGGAGTGCTGTCCCTCTTTATTGTTTGTATATGTAGTGTAAGCTTGTCTATGGTGATCTCATTACTGTTCTTGTTCATTATGAATATGACTTTTGGAAAGGTCATCAGACCTTTTTACAGAGTTCCACTTTTGGAATCAGTTTGTTTCTTTATCTTGCTCTACTGTTACTATCAGTTCTGTAGGCAAGATTCCCCACGCATTTGACCCATTGATTGATTGATTCTATTCACGGTAGTGAATTTTTACTTTGTAAGTTTACATATCTCTACAGCACTTTTTACCCGAGTAAACTCCTTTAGTAGCATTTACTATACTCAGTAAAAGGGAACCTTCCCCATCCACAGAAGTGGCAATCCCTTCTAAAGCAATTGTTTACATAAAAGGTTGCAAACAAAACAAAATAGAGGCAAAAGTGGGAATTAACCAACCGACACATCATCACTTGAAGGCAATAGCACAGGACCAATCTGTTTGAATAATATATATATTTTTTAATTCTTTATTTTTGATATGCAGACAGGTTCAAATAGTCCTGCAATGCCACAACAGGCTCATTCAAGTCAAACATGGCACATTCAAGTCAAACATGGTATTAACATAGGTGCGGCATTGCAGAGAATGGAACAGCTTTTATAATAAAAATAATATTTAAGAAGACAAAACATGTTGTAGCAGTAGGCTAGCAAGTAGGAGAGTAAGTAGTGTAAGGCAGATAGAAATGAAAGTGACATTGGAAGGGCGCCATTGGGTCACAAGTTACTTTCTAGATGATGCACAGTGTCAAAGACAGCTCATAGTTTTGCAATATTAATAAACAGATGCATTAGAAATATTAACATTTTGTTAGTTATAGCAACGTGGCATTAGTCAGAGACAGAAGTGTGGTGCCTTGGGTAGTTACGTTTGACTAGCCAATTCCCAAGCCTGAGATTTCCCTGGTGTAAACAACTGCATGTAAGCAAGTAGGGTGCATCAACATAAGAGAACTATAAATAAATAAAAAAAAATAGACATTTGCATGGTTAACATCATGCACTGCAACATCTGCAATAGAACAGCCAAACTGCAGGTAAAGTTTGGGGGCCACTCAGCAGATAGTCTCAGCTTCCACCACTGTAAGCTAATCCGATGGGGCCTCTTCACCAAGCCTGAGCTCCCAGACTAGTCATCTCCAAGATGTAATCTCAGCATTTGGCTAGAGCTCGTAACAGCGGTCTCATGGCTCTGTGAACCCAGTGACGCGAGTTGCAGACCTCTGGATCCAGCAGGCTGTGTTGGGAATGAAGATCTGCAGTTGGGATAAGTAGGTGCATAGCTCCACACAGCTCTCCACAGAGGAACAGTGAGCTGGAGTGGCCGCTGTAGGCTGTGAAGTGACAGGCGCATGAAGAGTGTGGGATCTGCTGGATTTCCCGTCCCAGAACTCCTGGCACAGCTTATCAAATCTATTTTTGTAGTATTCCACCCAGTTAAGGTGCTCTGGATCTGCTTGGCTTAGTGGTTGCTTTGGCGCAGCAGTCATTTTTTATTTACCACACTGTCTCGGGATCAGCAGGCAGTAATTCTGCAAATGCAACAAAGTAAGTAATCCCAGTGGAACCAGGATATCCCCCACTGGTCCAAAGGGGGTTTTCAGTGCTTCAGTAGATTCTCTTCAGGACGCGTGGTCCCTGGCAGGAGATCAGCCACCTCTGATCTAATATCAGGAAGTATTACTTTACTGAGAGGTTAACACCATGAGGGAGTTTAAGCATGTGTGGGATAGGCATAAGGCTATCCTAACTATAAGATAAGGCCAGAGACTAATTAAAAGTAATTAGAAAATTGGGCAGACTAGATGGGCCGAATGGTTCTTTCTATGTTTCTTTTGCATCTTGGGCGTAAAAACCCAAGGGCAGAGTATAGAATATTTAATACTCTCCCAGAAACAAACCAGCAAACCCGATAGGCCAGACAGTATAAGTGCTTGCCCAAACAATTTTTCAGAACTAATTATTGTCATTGTAGGATGAAAAATTAGACTTGCCTCATTTTGGAAAACGTCAACAAAATGACAGTGCTTTGTGTTTTTTATATTGCATTTTGTGTGTGTTTTGATGTTCTGTGTCATAGTTTAATTTCTCAAAGATTATTATCAACACAAGATTCAGATGTGTAATATTGTGTTCCCACAATGCTATTCTACTACATTCACCTAGATAAGACTTAAACTGTTATATTTGTTGACCGTTTCTTTTTGCTCTTTTTTTCTATCTTAAGAAACAGAGCTCTAGGGATGAAAGCGTTTCCAGTACTTTTTGCATCTCCTGGAAGGTTAACACTATATGACACTATTCAGAGTAGATTTTGCCGAGCAGGGAACAGAGCAGCAGAGGTTACATATTCTATTACCCTCCTTTTCCTAGCAAACTTCCAGTGCTGTTTCTTCCCATGAGTAGACATGCATCAGTTAAACTCTTTATTGCTGACTTTTTCAGTTAAAAATAAAATGTCTAATATTTATTTAAAACATAGTATGATCGCACTAGGGTCAACATCAATTCTCAACAGAGTTTGCTGTTCAATGGTGCCTAAAACAGTTTGTTAATGTATTCCTTCATCCTGTAAAGAAATATTAGGGTAATGTAAACAATTTGTTGAATTTGACATTTTAACATAAGAACAAAAAAAAGAAAGAAAAGCTAATTATTGGTCTCATTTGTAAAAAAAACAAGCAAAAAAAAACAGGCAGTGCTGAATTTTCCATTAAGCAAAGTGGGCACCTGCCTACAGCCGCCTATCCTGTAAGGGATGCCTATTTACAGAAATTATAATGTGCCTTTTTGGAGCTTAGGTGGGCTGGTGAGGGGAGATAAGTAGGGGAGTAAGCCTTGGTCAGTGTCCTTTGAAATTGTGTCAGCCACGTATGCTTGATAGCAGAGCTGCAGGAACAGTTATAAGGGGTGTAAGGCTTTGTGCTATCCCAGTTCCTCCAGTACCTGTGGGTGGGGCTGGACAGGAAGAGGAAGGTATCACTTTCCATCTGCCCACTAACAGCCTCTCACACAGGAAATGACCTGCAGGAGGAGAAGGGCCAACACTGAGTGATTCACACTGTATAACAGCTCCTACAGTTCTCTTATTAAGCATACTTTGAAAAAAAACCTTTACCATAACGCCTTTAGCCCTATATGAAACCCCTCCTAAAATCTATACAAAATTTATTTTATTGGGCCCAAATTTAAGCACTCAAAGCCCAAACCTGAAATAAAACCCTTTTATATCTTAATCCTAAATTTAAGTACACTTAAAAATTAAACATCATGTACTGAATGCTAAATTTACTCCCACTATAAAACTAAACAAAATAAGTGTAAACCCCTATTATACCATAACTATAACCTCTCTAAGGCTTACAATCCTCTGAAAACGAAACACTCTGTGTAATCTAACTGTCTTTAGCCCCTTTCCAACTCTACCACCCCTTTTACCCTAATCATGTCTAACTTTATATTCTATTTTGTATGTATTTACACAGATGCATACACTCATAGACTCACAGATTCCAACACAATACAATACATGTTAAAATATGCAGATACATACATATACTCATATGACGTTGTCGAATGTAAATATATACATTTTGGATAGTTTTTTATGCATGTATTGCCCAAAAAAATAAATTCAATAAATTCACTTTAACTGCTTTTTTTGGGGGTGTGGGCACAGGAGCTCCTTAGAATTTAGTGCTTAGGCACCTGACATGAAAATCTGGGCCCTGGCATTAGGCTGCACTACCTATAAACTGTAATTACAGTTGCCTGCCTGCCAGCCTGTGTGTCAGGCTCACAGCATATACTGTGCCCACTTGCCCAGTGCCACCACTCACTCACTGGTGTCACAATAGCTTGCATTTAAAAAAAACAAAACTTTTTGGACTGTAATATAATAGCAGTCAGTTTCCTTCACTAGTGTGCGTTTCAGGGCCTGCCAGGCACAGTGTCACACCAGTGCAACTCATATCTGGTGTAACAGTAGTGTACATTTTAAAAACAAAATACAATTTTGACTGTAATAGATTGAATAGCAGTTAGTTGTCTGCAAGCGTGTGTGTCAGGCCTACAGCCTCTACTCTGCCAACTTCTGCCACTGCACAGTGCCACTCATATCTGTTGTCACAGTAGCTTGCACGCATAGTACGCACATCACAAACGCCTATGGGATCAACACATGAGTACAAGAAGCACACAAACTCAAAGCCGCCATCCTCCTCCTGGTCCAGCATCTTCAGCCACGTTAACCACTGCTGTCTTCCTTGCCCCCTCTCAACCATCCACCCCTCCATCTCTCGCCTTGAGCAGTTCCTGCTCATCTGGCCACAGTCAGGTGTATGTCAAGGACATGTTTGAGTGTAAGAAGCCAACGTCACAAAGTCACCCCCTTGCCCGGAGTCTGACAGCTGGCTTGACTGAACTCTTAGCCCGCCAGCTTTTACCATACAAGCTGGTGGAGTCTGAGGCGTTCAAAAATTTTTTAGCTGTTGGGACACCGTAGTGGAAGGTACCCGGCCGAAATGTCTTTGCACAAAAGGCAATCCCCAACCTGTACTCGATTGTGCAAAAGGAAGTAATGGCATGTCTGGCACACAGTGTTGGGGCAAGGGTCCATCTGACCACTGATACCTGGTCTGCAAAGCATGGTCAGGGCAGGTATATCACCTACACTGCACATTGGGTAAACCTGCTGACGGCTGCCAAGCATGGAATGCGTGGCTCTGCAGAGGAGTTGGTGACACCGCCACGATTTGCAGGCAGGCCTGCTGCCACCTCCTCCACTCCTCCTACTCCATCCTCTTCCATAACCTCCTCGGCTGAGTCCTCTTCTGCTGCTGCATCTTGCTCCACATCAACGGCACCCCCCAGCTCCCCAGGTACTATTCCACATCCCGGATACGGCAGTGTCACGCCGTCTTGGGGTTGACTTGCCTGAAAACAGAGAGTCACACCAGACCAGCACTCCTGTCCGCCCTGAACGCACAGGTAGATCAGTGGCTGACTCCGCACCAACTGGAGATCGGCAAAGTGGTTTGTGACAACGGAAGAAATTTGTTGGCGGCATTGCATTTGGGCAAGTTGACACATGTGCCGTGCATGGCACATGTGTGTAATCTGATTGTACAACGCTTTGTGCATAAGTACCCAGGCTTCCTTAAGCAGGCCAGGAAGGTGTGTGGCCATTTCAGGCGTTCCTACACGGCCATGGCGCACTTTTCCGATATCCAGTGGCGAAACAACATGCCAGTGAGGTGCTTGATTTGTTCGACCGCCTGCTTCAACAATACTCATTAACGAGTATTTGTATGACCGGGGTGCTAGGACAGCCTCTGCAGAGCTGGGAATTTTTTTGCCACGTTACTGGACGCTCATGCGCAATGCCTCTAGGCTCATGCGTCCTTTTGAGGAGGTGACAAACCTAGACAGTCGCACCGAAGGCACCATCAGTGACATCATACCATTTGTTTTCTTCCTGGAGCATGCCCTGCGAAGAGTGCTGGATCAGGCCGTAGATGAGCGTGAAGAGGAAGAGTTGTGGTCACCATCACCACCAGAAACAGCCTTATCAGCATCGCTTGCTGGACCTGCGGCAACGCTGGAAGAGGATTGTGAGGAAGAGGAGTCAGAGGAGGAATGTTGCTTTGAGGAGGAGGAGGAAGACCAACCACAACAGGCATCCCAGGGTGCTCGTTGTCACCTATCTGGTACCCGTGGTGTTGTATGTGGCTGGGGGTAGAACATACCTTCAGGAGATCACTGAGGACGAGGAACAGGACATGAGTTGCTCGGTATCCAACCTTGTGCAAATGGGGTCTTTCATGCTGTCCTGCCTGTTGAGGGACCCTCATATAAAAAGGCTGAAGGAGAACGACCTGTACTGGGTGTCCACGCTACTAGACCCCCGGTATAAGCAGAATGTGCCTGAAATGTTACCGGTTTACAGCAAGTCGGAAAGGATGCAGCAGTTCCAAAATCAATTAAAAAGTATGCTTTACACAGCGTATAAGGGTGATGTCACAGCACAACGGGAATCTAACAGGGGAAGAGGTGAAAGTAATCCTCCTCCTCCCACGACCACGCCAGCAAGGACAGGACGCTTTACAGACGTGTTGTTGATGGAGGACTTGTGGAGCTTTTTAAGTCCTACGCATCGCCACAGCCCTTCGGGGTCCACCCTCAGAGAGCGACTCGACCGACAGGTAGCAGACTACCTCGCCTTAACTGCAGATATCAACACTCTGAGGAGCGATGAACCCCTTGACTACTGGGTGTGCAGGCTTGACCTGTGGCCTGAGCTATCCCAATTTGCGATAGAACTTCTGGCCTGCCCCGCTTCAAGTGTCCTGTCAGAAAGGACCTTCAGTGGAGCAGGAGGTATTGTCACTAAGAAGAGAAGTCGCCTAGGTCAAAAAAGTCTAGACTACCTCACCTTAATTAAGATGAATGAGGGATGGATGCTGAAGGGACTGACAGTGGGCGATACATTAGACTAAAAAAGGCCTGATGAGGTGGACGTAACAGGGTGTCGCGGCTGCCGGCCCGTCGCGTGATATTTAAATCCCTAGCTCACCCCAGTACCTTGCCCTGTCGTGGTTTCCTGTTCCTGGTTTCCTGAGAGTGCTTTATCATTGTGAATCTGATTTCCTGGTATCCTGATCTTGGCTTTTCCCTGGTTATTCTGAATTCTGGTTTCCCTGAGTTAGCTTGTGTAAACGGTATTGTGTATTTTATGGCTTTCCCTTTGACCATTCTCTGTCTCTAGCATATTAGTCCGGCCATTCTAAGGTCTGGTTTACGCTCTGTCCTTTTATTTTCCTTTTCTTGCCTATGTATATGTTTCTGCATGCTCGACCACACTAGTACTCGTGACATTGGGATTAAACTGATAAGAATAGTACTACTTAACACACCATTTCTATCTGGTGGCAAATTAGATTGCACGCGCAGTGCCCCAAATTTGAAGTAGGAGGACCGACCAAGCATCTTTTCCCATCTCCCGGTTCCTAAAATCGATTCCTTATATACACATTCCCTGATAGGGGATGTAACAGGGATTAAACTGATAAGAATAGTACTACTTAACACACCACTCCTATCTGGTGGCACATTAGATTGCACGCGCAGTGCCCCAAATTTGAAGTAGAAGGACCGACCAAGCATCTTTTTCCATCTCCCGGTTTCTAAAATCGATGCCTTATATACACGTCCCCTGATAGGGTACGTAACCGGGATTAAACTGATAGGAATAGTACTACTTAACACACCTTATAATAACGCAGAGAGAGGCAACGCAGAGAGAGGAGTCTGAAGAAGAGGAGTCAGAGGAGGAAGGTGGCTTTGAGGAGGTGGAAGACCAAACACAGCAGGTGTCCCAGGGGGCTTGTTGTCACCTTTCGGGGACCCTTGGTGTTGTACGTGGCTGGGTGGAGTAAGAGAGACATTCAATGACATCAGTGAGGACAAGGAACGGGACATGGCTAGCTTGGTATCCAACCTTGTGCAAATGGGGAGTTTGTGGTTGTGCAAATGGACTGTTTCCAGTTGTTTGCGGTGCATTAAACGGGGAGTTTGGTCTGTCACTGTGAAGCGGGCGTAACCCTTACACTACCTGATCGATACAACATCATACCTGATGTTTTAAAGCACGTTATTCCAAACAATTTAGGAATGTTAGGTGATTTATGCCCTTCATGGATTAAAACCAGACTCTGCATCAACTATGTAATTTTCCATGGGAGTTTTGCCATGGATCCCCCTCCGGCATGCCACAGTCCAGTTAGTCCCCTTGAAACAACTTTTCCATCACTATTGTGGCCAGAAAGAGTCCCTGTGGGTTTTAAAATTCGCCTGCCTATTGAAGTCTATGGCGGTTCGCCAGGTTCGCCCGTTCGAAAATTTTATGTTTGCGACATCACTATGTGTAATCACTATTTTATTTTATAGAAGGGTACAAGGGTTCAGAGGTAAAGGTTAAAGATGAATAGTTATGTCTCAAAGTTGAATTTTACTACGCATTTTATACAATTTTTAGCATAGATGGGGCACTTGATATAAATGTAAAATTAAAGACAAATTCTGAAATAATGTATGATTAAATTACAATTTCCAATCTGCAGTGTCTGATGGCACCTTTGGAAAATTAAGGGAATGGGTAAGTTATTGCTGGAAAACAGAGAAGGTTCAAGATCCCATGGGGCTCATCACTCTTCCACCTTTTCCCAGTGATGGGGAATGTGATCAACCAAATTCATGTTTCTGGGATCGCAGTCTAACCCCTCATTCCTTTGTGTGTGTCCAAGAAACAAGAGTAATGTGACAATTTAACTATAACTTAGGGTTATATGAAATGTAAATTAAATAATTTTCTTGGCTTTTTTCAGAAGGTGATTGTAATAACAACAGTGTAATATTAATCAAATGTTCTGATATACTCAAACGATTTTACATATCCGAGTGTCCCTTTAATTTTAACAATTTGCATAGCAGTATTGATTAATTAATGATTGTGGTGCTGAAAGTAATAAGTTAGTAGTTATTAAATGGCATCCACTGATACTGTTGAACTACAGCTCTCATAATTGTTTTGTAGTCTGTTACTCTAGTTATGACATTTGTACTTAAATAGCAGCTGAGTAGGCATGGTTCAATTTCTAATCCTAAATTTACAAAGGGTGAGGAATAACATGGCTCTCCCCATTTTACTCAAATTGTAAGATTGTTATTGAGCCAGCTGGGTTATAACACCCAGAATTCTAAGCCAAACAAATACTTTGCTTTCTGTCATTGGAGAAGCATTTTAAAAGTGAGTCTGTTGAATGACATACTTTTGAACTTTAATTCCCAGTGCCTAATGGCACAGATTTAGACATACAGGGTGTCCAACCTTGCCCAAAATAATTAGAAGTCGGGATATTTAAGGTTTGTAAGTCTTCTCCAAAGACTGGAGCTAAATGTGTTATCTTAAGCAGAAATAATCCTTTAATACGGATCATTTTCATAACTCATTTTTCACCAATGACATGAAATGAATAGTAACAGCTAATTAGCAAGAATGATTAATATTCCTGCGATTAGTGATAGGCACATCTGATTTAGGTCAATTGTAAGTGGGAGTCAAGCAGGACACGCTAAGTCAGCATTTACATGGTAAATGATTTGTTCGGCGCAGTCTACGGAGACGCTAATCCACATTCTCCACCTGATTCACTGGAGCATTTAAATTTCCTTATTAAGCAGGAATGAGGTCAAAGGTATGAAATAAAAATCACGCAATAGTTTATTGCCGACAGGGAATGCATCCAATTTCAGGCGTAATAATTCAGAAGGAAAAGAAAAAAAAAACTTTTCAAGGTTCTTTCTTTCTACAGTTTGTGTCTGTTCTATAAATGCCATAAAATGACACAATAGTTAATGAAAATCCGATGTTGATGTATTTCTACTTTCATATCAATTATCAAGTGTGTAATCCCCCCTAAACATGTACCACTTAAATACAACATCTCATACCTGCTGTAACAGACAAACAAACAAAAAGAAAATGCTGACGAGCAAGAAATAACACAAGAAACCTGACCATTAAAATAGTCTACATATATAAGACAAATCACAGGTGTATACACAGCACTGGAGTTGTGATCTAAGACTAGATGTAAAAAATATTCTATAAATAAAGAAGTGATCACAGAGTTACAAGAATGTTCACACTGGACAAAAAAATTCAAGGAATTGAAAAAAAATTATAACATTGAAATATGCCAATTGTACACCAAGAGCATATATGAAAAAAAATATTTGGAGTCCACTACAGTGGACTGTAGTGGTTTTAATGATTGGAGTAGCCCTTTACGTTTCCTGCCTGATGATGGGGGCAGACAGGAAACTTAAAGAGCTACTCTAATCATTATAACCACTACAGTCCACTGTAGTGTTTATGATGTGAGGTGTATCCTATAACCCGGTTACTTGGTAGCTGAGCAAACCATTTAGCAATGACTGGATGATGGCGCCTTAATGATGCTTATAGAGGTGGTGTTACACCAGCAAATCACAGTAGTGGTCATGGTGCTTGGAGTAACCCTTTAACTAACGGATTAGAACACACGTGCATAGGATTCACAATTTTGGTAACTATTATTATTATGTATTAATTTAAGAGACTCGGTTATGTGCATGTGACAGCATTGGTGCTGCGTAATCCTGACAATATACCTAATTAGAAGAGTGCTAAATGCAATGAGTAAAGCATTAGATGATCTTCTCAGGAATGGAGAAAAAGTGTCCCTGCTCATTATGTTAAACCCACATACCACTACCTATAGGACATTGGGAATAGGGGCACATGGAACATAATCCACCTTGTTAATAGCATATCTGGGAGAGATCCATGTATTGCAGAAAAACTCCATAACCCAAGAACCAAAGAATGAGGAAAGGTTCAGAAGAGACTGTCAGTAACAGACAAATAATGGTTACATTTCACTTTAAATGTCCTATCAGTTATATCTAAACCCTATCTTCAATCCCTGAATGTCATTCTGTAGGTAACAGAGGATGCATTTCGCTACAAGTAACATGACTGACAGTTAGACAGCTGCTTTGTTTCACACGACCATGGCTTCGCTTAACCTTTTGTTCCTCGGCGATAGGAAACAAAAATAAATATCTCAACATGATCCATTAACACAAGTATTGAAAGAAAAATAATACAAGTATTACACTTAAATAGTGCAAGTAATTAACTATTTAGATCAAAGAGAAATGAGAACATGCATTCCATGAACTGCCTGATACATTGTTACATACCGATTTCTGCTAAATAAAGATAAAAACGATCTACCCATCCAACAGATCTAACACTGTCTTATATTACCATATACATGCTATATATAGAATATATACAGTAATGTAATTTGCACTATTTCTGAAACTTCACAATGTAGCACAATGTAGCACAATATCAATATAGCACAGCAATACGTGACATTATTACACATACTTACTAAACATAATATATTTAGCTATTAATAACTACATCGTACTGTGTGGATTAATATAATCAATATGCACCATTATTATAGCAACAATGTATATGTTAATGTTAATTAAGGATACTTAATGTTACTATTTTATAGCATTGATATATAAAACCTATGCTTAACAACATTAGCATATTCAATATTTATGTTTGTAATGTTACTATATACAGCATTATTATATATTGATCATTACTATATAAAACATTATTATATGCAGACACATCATTGCTTAACATATATCTATGTGTATGTTATATCTGTTATATTTCTTCATATGTAGTTAAATGGTGGGTGTTGTATGAGAGTACGAGATGCCTTGTATGTAATTTGGGATTTTGTGGATGAGGTTTTGGGGACGTGGCATATGATGCCTGGTATCTAAATGTTGGGACGGACCTTTGATATTTGTGAGACTCTGCTAATATGTAATAGTTATCCACAGTAAGATTAAACATAAGGCAACCTTCGAAGGTCACTTACGACCCAGGGGTTACACAGGGGTTCAAGAACCATAAATATGCTTGGCCCCACTCACCATCCCTATGTGAAGAAAGAAAATGGTCCACAAGGCAGTAATCTGCCAAGGGCAATGTGGGATCTTAATACTTCCCAGTGGGTGGAGATTGATGCTATCGATTGGCTAGAGTGCTAAACATGACACTTATGGGCATGTAATGCATTGTACTTCAGCTTCCATGCACACATGGTCACCATGACAACGTTCATTACCTCTATATAAATGAAAAAATCTCAGGCACTCACTGTGATCACTTCCAGGCAGTTTATTGCAATGTTTCGACCTGTAACCAGGTCTTTATCAAGCCTTTACCTTTTCTCCTTATAACGTTCATTACCTCTGATTTCTAAGATTCTAAATAAAGCCTTGTATGTTGCACTGCTATGCACATTACATGATATATCATTTATGGTTAAAACTCGTAAAACTAAATTAGTAATAAATGTACATTACCTGCCCCAAATCTTCTGACTTCTTCTTACTTCCCCCCGGGCTTTCCTGGTACGGCAGAATGAAGAGGTCAGCAGACGTAGGTAGACCAGGAAGGACAGCTACCAGAATCTGTTTGCTGTTCACTCCAGTGGCCTAAATACAATACATATGTAAGAACACATATAACTAATGAGGGAATAATAAAAGTTATTTAAATACATTTTTAACCATTTAAACTCTAGAAGCATCCTGTATACCAGTACCAGTTGGGTTAAATCAATTGACATTGCTAGCTGACTAAATACCAGGGACTCCAACTGCATATATTAACCTAAGCCCTCCTAAAACCAACCCTATACCGCATCCTAAGTCCAACCCTAAACCCTAATGTGTTCTATAAATCATGTTGTGGCAAAATTAAGAATATTACATAAATATTTATACTAACAATTATTACTACACTCTCATTATTACAGGGAACACAGATCTAACAATTAATTAATGCCAAAGTTAGACCTTGGACTCTTCAGCAACCCTTCTGGTGCTTCACATCCTGTCTTCCTGGGCTAAGGTTTTATCTATTTCAAAGATATTTTTCAATTCACTGTATCTAGAACCTGAGAGCCTAAACAACTGAGACAAAACATAGCAGATATTGTGAGGTATAATTGATTATGGTTACATTGTGAATGGACCCTTGTATGCCTATAAGCAGGTTATGAATGGCCAAGTTAACAGTGGTGATTAGCCTAATGAATAGGTGTAAGTAGTTGAGTTGTAGGAATTGACTAGTCAATCACTAAGAAAGATTAACTCATGCTGGTCTCCCTCTGAAAAATACTCTGAAGACAGAAAATGTATATTACAGAGGAACTCTGAGCACAATTACCGCCTGTGCTACTTATAGTGCAAAGTATTTGTAGCTACCCGTCCCCTAGTGTTTGAGCAGTTTGACAAAACACGTTGCTCTCTTCATACCACAAGCTAATTTTATGTATTAGTCATCCAACCTTGGATGTCAGTGACATGATGAGAGGGTATTTTTGGTAGATTATCCCATGACTTTAAGCCTTAGACATGTGCAATTCATTTCAGTCCAAATTTAAATTCTGAATAATTTTGGCAATTCGGATTCTTCAGAATGTCCGAATTGCCGAACTGCTGAATTGCCGAATTTCCGAAGTGCTGAACCAAACTAAATTGCAGAAGTGCTGAATTGCCGAAGTGTCGAATATCAGAAGTGCCGAACCGACTTGCCAAAGTGCCGAATTTCAGAAGTGCCGAAGTGCTTCGGATTTCTGACAAGTGTCAAAACAGGAGAGGGAGGGAAAATTAAGGGAATTATGACAGGAATCTAACCCTAAACCTAACCCTACTCCTATCCTTACCCCTAACCCTACTCCTAACTCTACCCCTAACCCTACCCCTAACCCTTACCCCAACCATCCATTAACCCTAACCTAGTAGGGTTAAGGTTAGGGGTAGGGTTAGGGATAGGGTTAGGGGTAGAGTTAGGATTAGGGGTAGGGTTAGGGTTGGGGAATTTCCGAAGTCCCGAATTTCCGAAGTCCCGAAGTGCCGAATTTCTGAAGTGTCGAACCAAAACGAAGTGCCAAACTGCTGAAGTCCCGAACCAAATCAAACTGCCAAAGTCCCTAATTGCCTAAGTTCTGAATTTCTGAAGTTCCGAACCAAACAAAACTTTTTGCCCATGCACATCCCTTCTAAGCCTATCATTGTCCTCCAAGGTCAGAGGAAAATGGATAGCTCACTTCTGCATTAACAAAGTCACAGCAGAAAAATAAGAAATAGAAGCTCAAAAATAGGTTGACACAAACCCGTGGCCAAGCACTAAACAGAAGGACAATTTCTGTACATTACTGTAATAGGCAGATATCAGCTTCTGGGATTACAGATCATTCTTAAATTCAGCAACAATGTATTTGATAAAATGTATCTCTGTCCACATTGCCATTCTTCCATCCAATCTCTTTTAAATGTGTTGATCTTGGGTTGAACTGGCTTTACTGTGAAACTAGTTTGTATAAGCATTGATTGCTACCAGATACGAGTAGATTGAGATGGGATAAGCATGGGTTGAGTATCGTAGAATTTTAGGCTTAGATGAGATGAGTATGAGTCCAGTCAGATTACTAATGATTTTAGCTTATGTCATAGATCAGGCTAGGTGGTAGCCTATTAGGCTACATAACAATGTCCTTATGGCACCTGTGACAAAACGCTGTCACTGAGTGCCATGCCCATATTTGCCCACTGTTTATTCATGTGTTTTCCCCTGCGTATTGTACGTTTTCCCCATGTATTTCTATGTATTTTGTGGAAAATGCCCTGTTGATAGTTCGGGAGCGATCATGCAAACAGAACGCGTTTGTCTTCCGAACGTGGACCACCCCGGTACCCCATTAGAATGTTCACACCAATCAATCAGAACATTTGCACAAGACTTAAAATTATGATGAGTTAGGTGTCAAATCTTACTCCAATTTGCAGGCAGAGTTCTCCCTTTCGAATAAAGAGTTTTTTTTTTTCTTATTTGAGGATTAAGAACGTTTTGTTAGAAAACAAGGTGTCAGAATTAGATAAAGCCTAGTTTGACTTGGTTTGGCAAATTCTGCTTGAGCCCTAATATGGCGAGTAAACGTCTATCAATGTGTTATAAAACCCTTTTATATGTAAATAGAGAAGACAAGCTGCCATATATGTTATTATGGGAAAGAGACATGTTAAACACTTTTGATTTATCTGATTGGCATCAAACTATAAAATGTACTAAACACATATCACATAGTCTTACCCACTGGGTAGCCAATAGTAAAATATTAATGCGTTGGTATTTAGTTCCCGCAAAAGTGGCGCAAATGTATGAAGGCATTTCTGACATATACTGGAGGTGCCAAAGGAATAAGGGAACCTTACTACATATTTTCTGGGAGTGCCCTAATATTGCACAATTTTGGAATAATATTAAATCAATAATTCAAACTTTAATGTGTACATCGATACTTAATTACCCTGAGTTTTATCTTTTACATATACATGAAGACTGGTGTCGAATAAAAAACAACTTACCGTGTATACTCGAGTATAAGCCGACCCAAATATAAGCCGAGGCCCCTAATTTTACCCCAAAAAACTGGGAAAAATTATTGACTCGAGTACAAGACTAGGGTGGGAAATGCAGCAGCTACTGGTAAATTTATAAATAAAATTAGATCCTAAAAAAATTATATTAATTGAATATTTATTTACAGTGTGTGTATATAATGAATGCAGTGTGTGTGTATGAATGCAGTGTGTGTGTATGAGTGCAGCGTGTGTGTATGAGTGCAGCATGTGTGTATGAGTGCAGCGTGTGTGTATGAATGCAGTGTGTGTGTATGAGTGCAGTGTGTGTATATGAGTGCAGTGTGTATGAATGCAGTGTGTGTATGAGTGCAGTGTGTGTATATGAGTGCAGTGTGTATGAATGCAGTGTGTGTATGAATGCAGTGTGTGTATGAATGCAGTGTGTGTGTATGAGTGATGCGTGTGTGTATGAGTGCAGCGTGTGTGTATGAGTGCAGCGTGTGTATATGAGTGCAGTGTGTGTATTAATGCAGCGTGTGTGTATGAATGCAGCGTGTGTGTATCAGTGCAGCGTGTGTGTATGAGTGCAGCGTGTGTGTATGAGTGCAGTGTGTGTATATGAGTGCAGTGTGTGTATGAATGCAGTGTGTGTATGAATGCAGTGTGTGTGTGTGTATGAGTGCAGTGTGTGTGTATGAGTGCAGTGTGTATGAGTGCAGTGTGTATGAATGCAGTGTGTGTGTGTGGGGGGGAATGTGTGCAGTGTGTGTGTGAGTATGTGTGCAGTGTGTGTATGAGTATGTGTGCAGTGTGTGTATATGAGTGCAGTGTGTGTGTGTGTGTGTGTGTGTGTTGCAGAGCCTTGGTGGGGGGTGGGCAATTTTATTATTATTTTTAATTATTTTAATATTTTATTTTATTATTTTTTATTATTTTATTTTATTTAATTATTATTATTTTTTATTATTTTAATATTTTTGTATTGTTATTTTTTATTATTTTATTTTATTTGTAATATTATTATTTTTTTTACTTATTAATATTTTATTATTTAGATTTTTTTTTTCGGCCCCCCTGCTTGATACATGGCAGGGAGGGGGGCTCTCCTTCCCTGGTGGTCCAGTGGCATTGGCAGTTCAGTGGGGGGGCTGTGGGGGCTGCAGAGATCTTACTTACCTTTCCTGCAGCTCCTGTCAGCTCTCTTCTCCTCCGCGCCGTCCATTCAGCTCTTCTGTCAGCTCACACTGTAAGTCTTACAGTAAGACTTACAGTGGGAGCTGACCGAGGTGCTGAACGGACGGCGTGGAGGAGATGGGAGCTGACAGGAGCTGCAGGAGAGGTAAGTAAGATCTCTGCAGCCCCTACTGCCCCCTGTCTGTATTATGGCAATGCAAATTGCCATAATACAGACACTGACTCGAGTATAAGCCGAGTTGGGGTATTTCAGCCCAAAAAATGTGCTGAAAAACTCGGCTTATACTCGAGTATATACGGTAGTAATTATACATTTACTACTAGCTGCTAAAATAGGTATTGCTCAAAACTGGAAAAAAAACAACTGCACCGAATATTTTGGAAGTGCAAGTAAGAGTAGATAAGACGTGCCAACATGAGAGAACAGCAAATAAAATAGAAGGCAGAGAATCCCATCATGAAAAAAAGTGGCAAGATTGGTTAGAATACAGGAGAAAGGTATCAACAGATATCTAAATAAATTGGATAAGGGTAGATTGGGATTAAAAGAAAATTGAAAAATTAATGGATGTGTTAGACGGCTTGAAACTAACTTAATGCACCTTATCCAATGAAGGTGAATTTTTGTTTGATTTCTAGATAGAAAGTTATGTTAAGTTAATAAGAGAATATTAAAATTGATATGAGGTTTATGCTTGGGGTAACTTGACGAAGTGGTGTTATTGCAAATTTTGTATATTAATGATTATTGTTTGCACCAAGAGAAGTATAATTAAGGTTTCAAAGCAACTATTTGATAAATTAAACAGAATAAGCTGTGCGTCCCATCTGGGTGTTTTGTGTTACCTCCCCCTTTTTTATGTATGATTATGATTATTGCAAAAGGCTCATAGTCAATGACAACTAGTTACAAATTAACATATTTCAAGTACCGAACAAATTGATCACAAAATTGTGTGTATGCAAATTGCAAAACTGTGTAAAAAAAAAAGAAGGAAAAAAGAAAAAGAAAATAAAGAATTATTTATGTTAGTTTATTATATTTCATTTTTTTCCCCTTCACCTTGTCTTTTTTCTGTATCCCTTTTGTTGTTCATTTTCCTATGAAATGTCTTTTAAAAAAAATACGGACAAAAAAAAAGAACGTTCGAACCTGCAAGATAAATGTGAAACTCCAAGGAAAGTAATTAATGAGTGCTCCCCTGGGTGGCCGCCATTTTTTATAGGCGAACGCCACCTGGGGGGCTGTCTTATTCTTGAAAGGATACGCTACTCTTGCAGGGTCTTCACACCGAAACTCCACGAACTGGTCCCTAAGGTTGGTGTAGACACTGTTGGGGTACTGGCGGTTCTGATCGCCTAACTGCTTCTAACGGAGCTATAATCACTGCTTTCCCCTCCCTGGAGCTGTGAGGCCAGACTCGTTGCTACCCAAGCAGCACTCTCCCCGAAGCTACCTAAGTGGAGGTAGCTACCAGAGAGAGGCGCGATCCCCAGTGGAATCCCTGGAGCTTTGAGTTGGCTTCACAACCACAGAGGCCCCGCTGGCCATCTGGAAGTAAGTGCCGACCAATCGGAGAAGAAGCACCCATTTAAACGAATTTCGCTCCCTTTCTCATTGGACGGTCAAACCCCTTTCCTCCCTGAGCACTGATTTGTGCAAACTGGTTTTGCGCCTTTCGCCAGATTAGTTGTTGCTTGGTTTAGGCATGAAGTTTGAAATCACCGACGTAAGCCAAGCAAAACCATGGAACTTATTTTGGGGATGTACAGAGCCTCGAGCCCAGACTTTGTACAAGGGTTTCTCAGGCTCTGTACATCCGATAGCCCCAGCTATTTGCAGGGATCCTAATTGGGACCAAGGGCTATCCAGTGATATATGTGTTACATTTGTGACGCTGAGTCCCTAAATTACCCCCCCCACCATGTGTAATATGTTTTAATGTATGTAACTGTGTCCTGTTGGTATCTCCCAGAGTGGGAGATGGTTATCTGTAACCCAGCCCCTCTCCTGCCTGGGACAAAGGAATTGTATTGAAAGAGTGGAGACCCCCTGCGGGGGTCTGTGAATAAAAGCTGTGTTTACCAATAAAGGATTGTTAGAGTTGTACCCTTCATCTAGTCTCAACTGATGTTTGAGGCAGGGATCGCTGAACCGCTGAGTTTACTTGTATGCTGTACTTTGATTCCTAGGAACGTAGGAAACAGCGCCCGAACTGCGAGCTATAATCACAAAATACCTAGCAGTTCGGGAGGAACCAAACGAACGGGAAATGGAATACCAGCGTTCATTACAACACCCCAAAAATACTACCTTTTGTTAAGCTACAGTTTTCCCTACAGCTCCCTTTCCCACAACTTGAGTCTACAAAATATATTATTTCCTATATAAATTGGTGTCATATTAAATGGGGGGACACCAAAGAACTGAATATTAAAATTTAATGTAGATACCATGTAACCTGGTCCTGGAGGATTGCCAGATATATTCCAGATCATTGCAAATTTCTGCAACATCTGCAAATGTGTTATAGGAAGGAAATTACATATTTTTCCAGCTCTCGGACAAGCAAAATATAAGTTGAAAAGTTTTCTTTGGAAGGGTTAATAAAATGCAGCATGCAGCCAGAGAGACATTGAAAAATACATTTGCATTCCTATTGCTAGAGTGAAACTGCAGTGGACAGGGAGCAAGCAGCTACCAACTGTGCACTTTGAATACTGCTGCCTCTATCCTGAGCACTTTAATTAGCAGACGGTTCTCAGGTTTAAACACAGCTGGCATTGGCGTGCCGCTCTCTGCACCTGGTCTCTAGGGGAACAGCCATGGGAGCAGGAGGAAGAAGGCATTTTGCAGAACTCATGCTGGTTGATTAATTGCCAGCACCAGCATGGATGAGCATATAGACTGCCTCTAGCTACTTCTGCATAACCATGGCTATTGCTTGAGGTTCTTCTGCTGTCGACAAAGTTGCTATTTAGTAACAGTGTTTAAAATAAAATGGGACTATCCCTTTACCAGTCTTCCCAGAAGTGTTTAAATAATATATTAAGGTACTTTAAAAACGTTAGAAAAAAAGTAAACCTGTGGTGTCCTGCAGACTACAAAGCAATAATGTAAGGGGCTAAACAGATGGTCCTTAGTGCATCAAGGCAAACAGAGGCCAATGTAACATGATTTTGAATCTTCATTGAGGTGAAATCAACTGGAAGAACACAACATTTACAGCACAGAAAGCACTTGTTAGTACTTGACTTTCTTAGCAAAATATTTCCCCTTTGATATAATGACTATACAGAAAGGGCTATCCATTAGCATGAGGCCAGCATGAACTTATAGATAAACCAGATGGCCATTTCCATGCATGTGAAATATCATAAAGAGCACTGGAAGGGAATTAGATGCTTACACATTCCAGGGTTTAGGGTTTATATATCAGCTAGTTAGAGCTGTGGTAGCATCACTGCCATAGAACTGGGAAACCAAGGTTTGTATCCAAGTAACCCCATCTTACCAGGAAGAGTCCTTATGAAAGACACCATCAAAATATATCAACCTACCACAAATCCCCATAAATTCTATGCTTGTTTGCATAGGGCTTTGCACACCTATAAATATCCTCTAATAATACTCTAGGAAAAGGACTGGTGCAAGACTATTTCGTGCCCTAGGTGAGACCAGCTACTTGCTCTCCCACCCAAAACAAAAAAAGCCAACTTTGTGTGTCTCTTTCTTTCCCTGACCCTTTTTGTGTCTCTTTCTCCCCAACTCATTTCTGTGTCTCTGTTTCCTCTTCCCCAGCCAGTCTGTGTGTCTTCCCCTGACACCATTGTGGGTCTCCCCCCCCCCCCCCCAACCTCTGGTTGTGACTCTTTCTCCCCCTTCAGCCCCTCTGTGTGTGCCTTTGTTATCCCCCCAGCTACTCTGTGCATCTCTTTGACCCCCAGCCCCTTTGTGTGTTTTTTTGTCCCCCTCACACTTTCTGTGTGCTGTTTTTATCTCCCCACCCCTTGTGTGTCTCTTTACCCCATCTTCTGTGTGTATTTATTTTCCCCAAGACCACCTGTGTGTCTCATTGCATACCCCCTAGCCCCTCTGTGTGTCTCTTTGCATCCCACCTAGCCCCTCTGTGTGTCTCTAGGTCTGCCTAGCCCCTCTGTGTGTCTCTTTGTCCCCCCAGCCCCTCTGTGTGTCTTTGTACCCTCAACCACTGTGTGTCTTTTTGTCATCCCCCCAAGCTCCTGTGGGTGCCTCTTTGTTATCCCCCCTGCTCTCTGTGTGCCTTTTTATCCCCCTGTTCCTTTGTGGTCTCCCCATGTCACTTTATGGTCTCTCCCCCCCAAGTCCCTTTGTGGTTTCTTGCCCACCCCCTCTGTGCCAGCTCACCTCCATCCTGTAGCATAGCCAAGGAGCTTCTGTTTCATCTACCTGGTCTGACAGTACACTGTTTGGCATTCTCACTAAGCACTTCCTGTCAGACTGGGCAGAGGATGCAGAAGCTCCTCTACCCCAGTTTGCTGTGCACTCCCTCCTGCTGATCACTCAGAAACTGCACCCCCTGGGCTGGTGCACTCTAGGTGACTGCCTAGTTCTCCTAGCAGTCATGCCAGCCCTGTCTTGGACAATAGTCAGAATGAGATGCAAACAAAACTCAATTTTGATCTAAGCCAACTTATCTTGCCCTCATTGCCCTCTTAGTAGTGAGAATTACATGTGACTGTTAACATTATATGGTGTAGTGTTCGCCAGTCATTCTGAAACTGCACAGCATTAATACTTAGTAAAGCAACACAATGATTATAGTTTCACGTATTTCGATCGATTTAGTGATCCGACAATCTTTATTAATGTTTTAAGTTGCATTAATTGCATTAGCTGTTTAGTAATGCAGTTTATATAAATGGACATACACTACCTTAATATGAATAGTATTTCCTAGTATAAAATGCAAAAATGTGCAAAATTCTAAAAGTGACACAACCGCCATGGAATGGTCCTCCCCATTACACTTACAGTACTCACTCCCAGATTAAAGGAACACTTTCGTGTCAGGAATACAATGAAATACAATGCAATACATGTATTCCTGACAAAATAGTGCTGGTGTGGCTGCTTAGGTCCCCTGCCTCCTCCTCTGTGGAGTAAAACAAGTATTTTTACTCACCTTTCTCCCACACAGTGTCAGTCTCGCCGTGGCTGGTCATGATTGGCTCCACCTCCATGGCTGACATCATCAATATTGATGATCTCAGTCAATCCAATGCTTTCCCGTAGAGATGCATGAAATCAATGCATCTGTATGTGGAACTTCAGCTCCTCCGTACAGGGGATGGAAACACTGTGTAGCACTGGACTAAGAAGCCTCTCTACTGACTGTCTAAGCAGCAATAGAAACACTGCTTTTTTTCTGAAAAGGTAACATTTACATTAAAAAGACTGCCGGAACAGGCTATAGACACCAGAACCACTACATTAAGCTATAGTTGCTCTGGTGACTATAGTGTCCCTTTAATCATAGTGATAAACATTGGAATCCAACCTACTATATGCTTCACATTAAGCTAAATTGTTATCACAGATGGTGTTATACATAAAGGTTAGCAATATACATATGTGCCAATGCTAAAGATCAGTTCAAAATCACCTTTCTATATATCAGTATATGCTTGGCAATAAAATACATTTTTGCCTATTTAGAATGATTGGGAGGCATGCAGTGAGACACTTAAAGAGTAAATGCTTTCAATATTATACATTCTACTATTTTAGGTATACTCTGCTCCATGCATTTTGTCACTTACATACATGAGGGCTCTTTTAATCACTCGACTGATGTCTCTTCTCCACTCTGGGATATCGGGATTGTATTCGTCCAGGTTTGGTGAGAAAGACAGGCGTAGAGATTGAAATTGCTCTGGAACATTTAGAATACAAAGAATAATAGAGCATAAAATAACATCATGTTGTTGTCATGTCTGTTTGCAAACTCTGAAGAAGAATTGGTCCCAGATACAAGACCTAAAATTCTGCAATACAAGTGAGCGCAACAGACCCACCATGGCAAACGTTCAAAGCAATTCAAAATGCTATCTGTTCCTCAAAATTATTTTCATTTATACTTGACATAAGGAGCACTTGCATTTGTTTTTAAACAGGCTTCTTACATTTTTAGATATGTAATATTAAAAAAGTAAACATTTTAGTGTATTATATTAATTTTCTCACAGATGAAATCTGTACAGTAACTCTATCCTCTCTGGAACTGACTTCTGCAATCTCCTTTTTGAGATTCCTCCTGCTATTTAAACCCCTAAAATAAGTTTGATCAACGAGGGATTACATTGAACTAGAAGACAATAATATGAATTATGGTGCCACCCAGAGGACAGAGTGGGAAACTACAGAAACAGCTCCCCTGAAGGTGTGTAATTGCATTTTTAATGCATAAATGCTTCTGAAGTAGAAAGTGCTAATGATGGAAAGGAAAGTCCTTGTACTTAGCTCTGACAATGAGACTAGTTTAACCTTCACTGTCACTTGACCCTGCTCAAATATGAGGTCTCCACTACCAGAAGGAGGCCACAGACAGCCCATCCTACTCCAACCCGGTTACTGGTAGTGTGGAACACCCTCATTGTCTCACACAAATAATGGACCATGGACCTATTCCATTCTTTAGAGGAAAATGAGTGATCCCAAGCACATGGATGTACAATAGGTGATAGGACAGAACCATCTTCTACTTGGAAATAAGAAAGCCTAGAAGACTCTACCCCTCACCACTTTTTATTGATTTCACCTACATCAAAGCTCACCCGATAGGACATGGGAAAGGAAAATATATGTTACTGCCAATAATTATTTACCTTTGGTAAGGGATATCATGATTTGAGCCTCCCTGTTGAATATGCACATGTCCAAGGTTAGAGGTACTCTTAGAGACTTCAGACCTACCAACTCCTCTTTACAAACATGTTTTGGGTTTTTGTTGTTCACAGTTTATCATTTTGGTAATTAGTTGTATCACTACTTAATAGTTAATCAGCATCAAGAATGTTTTTGTGGTCTGTTCAAAAAGGCATGAGCTGACTTTTTTAAAGTTGGGGCTTACATCAGTAAATACTTTTTCATTTCTTTGCTATAAGGTTGAAGACTTGAACATATCTAAAATGATAGTATACAACCACATTTCCGTTGAATGCCGATTGGAATGCTGTGTTCTAATGATTAGACCCCTCAGTATTTCCCAATTTAGGATGAATGAGTTCTTTAAGGCAGTGGATTAGGTGTTTGTGACAAGTCAATTTAGTTTTGTAAGCAGCAAATTGATGTAATAATATGGAGATCAAGCCATAAACAAAAGGGATTATGCAGTATTACAAACAGAAACACATTGGCCTCTACAATTACAGAATCGAGCAAAGCCTTATTTCTCTCACCTGCTATGCAATTATTCAGTTACGAGAAAATTGTGCAAGTTAAATTGTAGGTATTGCCATACCTAATGGAAAGTTGCAGGCTCAAAATACAAATTAGAATCTGCAGTGACTGTACGGGAATGTTTCATTAACACGCAGACTGCTTTCAATTGTAACTGATTAACAGGAAACAGATACCAACAACGGGCAGAGCTGCTACTGCTGAGATGTTTATATATGAGGCTTTAAACAAAATGAAATAGATTTGGACCACCTTGTGGCTGTGCTTTACGGGAACTGGACATATATTTTCTTGGCTTTGGAGTAAAAAGAGTTTATTGTAATGTAGCAAAACACGTCAAACATACACTAATAAGCTTTTGTACAATTATGCATGGATAGCAAAATATGGGGGGAGGTAAAAAAAAAAAATATATATATTTAAATCAAATTACCCTGCATACATTGTAAACTATTGAGACATTGTCTATTTGTTTTTTATACCTTCAATAAAGTTATTTTCAATCTTTTTAATTTAATTTTTTTATGCAGCCCAGGTTTATTTACCTACTAGCTTAATTTATACTATTACATTTGTCTTGTACATGGGTTCAAGCCCAATCCTTTAGGGTTGCAGATTTAGTGACTACCATCCGTTATTTTTTCATATGCTTTACTATAATGTTGACATATTTTTTTTGTTTTATTTTGTTGTAAAATAGATTCATGTAGGAAATATTGCAATTTATAGTTCCAAGTTGGTTCAGCGGAAAATATGACTTATAACAAAGTTATTGTGTGCAATGCTATACAACTATGGAATTCACTTCCCAGTGGATTAACCCACCATTAAAAAGATAACAGTCATCACATTTTTACTTCTCTCTTTTTCAAAGTTTATTACATTTAATGAAGCTTAATGATATATATTTTTGTATTATGTATATTGATTTTTTTTAAGGAAACTTTTACTCCTGTGTCTGGCTGAACAGCCATGTTGGGTGAGACTTTACTGTTATCTAACCAGCTACTGTGAAACCTAACTTGCCTTCGGCCTCAGGGTTCACACATAGTAATAGAGCAACCACAGCATCAGACAAGTTTGTCTGATCAGCAGTTGGTTGGTCCGATAACTGTAAAGTCTTATATATAATGTATCTTTTTAAATATATACTTTATATTAAAAGTATATATATATATATATATACACTTTTAAATCATCAATATGCGTTATTAAAAAAAAGTTATTATGTTTCATTAAATGTAATAAACTTTTTTTTTAAAAACGAGGAGTGAACATTTGATGACACTTGTCCTATAACTGACTTCTTCTCTCCATAAACTTTAAAAAAATGGTCTAATTGTATCTAGCAAATTAAGAGATAAAAAAGCAGGGCTTATGCAAGAAAAGCTAATTAATATTTTGACAGAGCCTTAAATAACTTTTAGTAAGGACACATTAAATATATTAAATTTCTTTAAAATTCCGTGTATATTGGTAAAGGAATACTAAATCACATAATATTGGAACTTATTCTTGCATGTGTAAGTCATGCCCTTGTGTTTGTACATAGTGTTTAATAACCTATCTCTATTGTTACATGTAGATATTCCTAACTTATCTCCCTAAGCCATTGTCTATATAAATTATTTTTCCTTGCTGCTATATTGAGAATAGCCCAAACATAGAAACAGTGATTACTAACCACCGTGTTTCATAGTATTAAAACCTCAATGTGGTGACTTGATGTAATGGAACACATCCCAGCTACAATGCACATCATTACGAGCTTACAATCTATGAGTAGTTGAGGTTGGTGGATATATATCATTAGTTATATTGGGTGTCTTCCTAGTTCTAAGGCAGTGACATTACTACTGCTCAAACCAGCTGATAGATATTTTAATAAATATTTTTATTTTTTATTCGAAAGACCAAAATGACAAGCCCATCCTAAAAGAACACTCCAAAGACCGAAAGCACTATAGCTTACTGAAGTTCTTTAGGGGTTAACAGAGTGTCCCCTATATTTTACTTCATAAAAAAAATGACAATTTCAATAGAAATCAACACTTTTATAAAACTCTGGGTTTGTACCCATCCGGCTGTCTGATTGACAGGCATAAATCCCCTATGTAAACTGGGGCTCAAGAACACATTCCATAAACCCCTATCAGGAGTTTATGAGGAAATATCAGAACCTACAGACCAAAATGAGAATGTCCTGATGGTGGAGTCTCTTCGTAGCTTCTGCACTTGTACAAGCAAGCATCTGTAAGCTCGTTTCAGGAGAGTCCTCATCTACCTATTGTTCCTGTAACATTTCGTTATTGTCTCATTTGTAAAATTCCCCTTTTAATATAAAGCACTGCGGAATAAGCTGGCTCTATATAAATACCAATAATAATAATATGTAAGGGTAAGTATTTTTATTTTATTTTATTTATTATATAATGCATTAAACTACAATGATGACTCCCTGCTTGAAGAGTCCCTGTAAACTTATCCGCATATGCACATTTAAAAATATGTTTAAAATTACAGTGCTATTATAAACGTTTAATTGATTAATGTGACTGGTGTATTCATAGACAGCTCCAGTTTAATATAACATTTTACAATTAATGACTTTCCCAGTTATGTCTGTATATATGTAGATATTTAACGGTATAGGCCACATGTTACAAGACAAAAGAAATGATTCATTTCCCAAGGGTATTTAATAGGGAAATGAGGTCCTGCTTCTTGTACAACATTTTTAATCACATAATGTGTAATAATAATTTCTTGTTCTAATGAAAATGTAGACCTCACCTCGTTATTCTCTTTTACATTTATATCAGGAACAGAAAATATATTCTACACAAATTCATTTCTCCCCCATTATTGTCTAGAAAATGGTAATTGGCAAGCAATTAGTTGGAAAAAAAGAGATGATTTTTATAAACCAATGGCCTTTACTAATATATATTTTTTCAATGTGAAAAAAGATCAGTCAGATACCATTGTAATAGGAAATTAGTTATAAAAATATGTAAAGAAATGTTTGCACCTTTGATGCTTTATCTAAATATACCCTAGCAACCTAATGCCTGCTCTTTTGAGATTAAACCACTTACTCTGGAGATTCCTCCTCCTTTGACTCTCTCCAGTGCAAGGTTAAAATAGGACCCTGGAATTAGACACCTGTGAAAGGGAGGGTAAAAAAACCCTGCATGAATGAATGTTTAATAAATGAGTGAGTGTGTTGGATCTTGTATGTTGTAGAAATTGGCTCCAGCAGCACCCTTATAATGTGTGCATTTTCAGGTGCGTGCAGGCCTCTTGGTTTCATTTATATATTTGGGAGTCCAAGCCAAATCCCCTGCACCCCTCCCTGTAACAGGTGCCTCATTCCAAGGCCCTATTTAACCTTGACCTGCAGAGAGTCCCAGGAGCAGGGATTTCCCAAGTAAGTGGATTAACCTCATGAGAGCAGGCATTAAGTTGCTAGGGTAGTACCTGCTAAGAATGGGGTACATTGATGTTGTGGTAGGCTTATATATACCAGAGGTACAGAAATGATCCCTTGATTGTGGACAGGAATGATCCACATAATTTTCTGGAAGATATGGTCACTGCTTTGAACTCTTTACACCTGTGCAACTAACTTACAAATGCAGCAATGAATCAATTGTATTTCTTGACTTGCACATCATTATGGAGCAATGATTGTAATACTTATTTGCAAGCAGAGACCTTTCATTCAGGATCTGCTGCATTCAACTTATTCCCAGAAAGTGGTCATGACATCAGCTGTGAACCTCTCAGAGATTTTTTTACTTTCTGAAGGTCTTTATCTTGTCCCTATGAGCCTGATTTATTTTTATGTGGGAAGTGGAGCAGCTTCCCAAATATCACATGCTCAAACATATCAATGTCTTGACATAATTCTGATAGACACTTTATACAAAAATATTTCTTATACCCTCACATCTGCTTTGAAGGAAAGAATCATTGATTCCTAGATGACAGAACTGTTGCCGTTGCAGCCATGATGCCCAACCTATTAAAAACTGCTCAGCGTTCATAACAAATGTCAGAAGTCAAAGTCAAAAGTGACAGACTAATCATGTTGGTTGTTGGTAGATTTTGGGAGACAATTGACAAATGGCTGGATTCGTTATACAAAACTATTGTTCTATCTTTACCTACATAAAACTAAAGATATAGCTACTGTGATCGAGAGAGTCAAAATCATAATTATTATTATTTCGCAATTATTGATTTTGTACTTACTTTGATGGAAATGTGTCTGGTTCTAAAGTATGTAAAGTATGAGGAACCATATTACCTCTAAGTGACATAAATGGGGCAATAGTACATTTACACAGTTTATGCCAATGTTTAAATGTGCACGTAGAAAATAACATACCTCCTTCTTAAGTTTGTCAGTTCATCACTTGGGATTAAGGCTCAGCACACAGAGGGAATCTGAGATCCTGATTGTGTGATGAAATGTGAGACTCTTCTGTTAAGATTAGTTAGCAAACCTACTGGTTTGCTGGACCTGGCTCCTTAATCCCACATTATGCTTGAGAAACTGAATCCTGGGCTAAATTTTTGGAAAATTCACTCGTCACACTTGATTGTCGGTCCCTTTTCTTTATGCAACCCCATATCACACTTGAGACCCGTTATATCTACTAAATCTTGGGCCTCGCATTAGACCTGCAGACCTGATTTGTCTTGAGTCCTCATCAGACAAAATAAAAATCAGACTATAGAACTCAGACTTACTAATCTAATTATTATCGGGTCCTCTTTTTTTCTACGTTGAATCCCTTCAGCCTTGTGCCATGTCTTCCTAAAGTTACTTATCAACTTGAGCTTCTGTCTGTCTGCTGAATCCTGTGCCCTGTCTTCCTAGTTAATTAAAATAATTCAAATAGATTTGAGACTACATATTACTGTTTAGATTTAGACACTCTCCTCTATCACCAGACTTGAGACCCTATCTGCTTTGGCTTGAGGACTCTTTTAAGGGGAACTCTTCGAGTTTAGCACAAAAAAGTTGAGAAATGTTCCATTCTTGTTTTTTTTTCATCTGTTTATTTTTTTCTAGTTCCCTACATTTCACCTTTATTAAATACCTAATAAAATGCTTAACAATTTAATAACAGATGCCCCAATACAAACTACACAGTCTTACTTTTTAGAGGATTTTCCTAACAGTTTGGTGAAACCATTTTTGGTTTGAGTGAAAAGCAAGGAAGAAAGCAATGCTAAAATTTAAGTCACCGGATGATATTTATAGAAAATCTATCGTCTGCATGGAAATATCAAAGTCTTGAAATGTCCTTTGCATGTAGGGATGCCTCTGGCACAGAACAAGACCTTAGTAGTGAAGATGACACTCTAATCAGTATTACGTTTATTATGTGTGATAGGGCATGTAGTAACTAAATGCACTTGCAACAGAATGTCAAAGAACTCACCATATACAGCAATAGTTTTTGTGTCTTGGAGAATTGTATTCCCAGCAGTGACTTGTACAGTTATGCTATTCATTCCTTCGGCGGCAAATGTGAACGAAATGCTTCCATCCAATGAGATAAGGGGCTACAACATTAACAAAGAACAGGGATATGAAATTAGAACAATGCTATGGTAATAATGATACATTTTTGCAAATGATACTTGATTTCTCATGTATTAATATAGTGAATTATACTGGTTTAACCCCTTAAGGACAGACGCAATAGTCCAAGTTCTGAACCAAAGCAAAATGTGAGCTATACATCTGTTCATCCGTAATCTCCCTCTTCCATATTGAGTGCACCTACACTTAATATTTATCATTTTGTTCAGAAGAAAAAGGGCTTGGATTTCACATCAAATATTCATATATGGAACACAGTTTAATATGAGTAAAAATTTTAAAAGTGCAAGAAATAAAGACATTTTATTATCCAAGTTCTGCATGGCATTTTAACTGTGAATGTCACAATACACTTTTCCACAATAAAACACACATATTTGTATGCGTTGATGTCCCACGAGTACAACAATGTCCTTATGTGCAGGCTTTATGGTATTTTGGAAAGTTACCAGGTCATATATGGTGCTTCCCATTTCAGTTTTTACACAAATTTTCCAGATTGGTTCGCTTGGCCTATGTTGCTTTTGAGACTGTGTGGCAGCCCAGGAATTAAATTTACCCCCATTATGGCATACCATTTGCAAAGGTTCACACCCCAGGATGTTCAAAATGGGCTATGTCCAGTCATTTTTAGTAGACACTTAGTCACAAACCAAGGCTAAAGTGAGTGTTCATATTTGTTTTTTTCACACCCAAACTGCAGTTTCACCGATGATATCATCATCGGTATAGGTTTTACTGCTTTAAAAGACTCACATTTGTGTTCAGCAATTTCTCACAAGTACAACAATATCCCAGTGTACAGGTTTTATGGTGTGTGTGTGTGTGTGTGTGCACATAGCTAATCTGTCAATCATACCAATCACATGACTCACATGACCCAGATCAGTGGGATTTGCTCAGTCGTCAGATCTGTGTGCTTTTGGGCTGTAGGGAGGGCCCATGCTATGCTGCCCTAACGGCGTTAAAGCCCTACTTTTGTAGGATGGCATAGCATGCCCTAATGTCAAGAAGGAGTTAATCATCTTCTACAAGACACCAGCTAAGCATGAAGCCTAGAGGCATCAGGAAAATAAAATGCAAGGTTACTGGACTAGGAAAATAATAGAAAGCAAAGGAACGTCAACATATTCCGGTAGATAATATTTGTTGTGTGTATCTTGTCATGGCTCGCACTGAAAGCAGGAGCAATAGTTCCAGAACGGAATTATGAGTATCTATGCTAGGGTCTGCAAGAGAAACAAATGTACTCAAACCATGCAGATATGATAAATCATTGTAAAACGGGAACAGTGAGTCTCGTACTGGTAATTGTATGGAAAATATAAATGATATAAGAACTGTGATTTATTATTTTCCTTAATAAGTCTCCAAAATATAAGGCTGAGCTCTCGCTACAATGATTGTCTGTAAAATGTAGCCATTAAGCAATAAAATTACTGACAATCACTACTGACAATTGTGCCTCAAAAATACCCACAGTTAAATCTAACCACTGAACGCTGCTCATATCTTCTTCAACTGATACTGTTCTCATGGACATAAATTAGGAAAAAGGAATAAGCTGTAAAGATTCTCTCAGTACATGCACACTGCCCCTTCAGTCATAGTTATGATATTAGATACACCAGACCAGCCTCATGTTCGTCAATGGGAATTGGGAAACTCACAATCGTCCATCACACTTTTACCATCAGCGAGATTACACAAACACAATATGAATTAGTAAATTTGGAGGCAGTTGTTTGCGTAGTCACAGTGTTGGAACCAGTGAGAAGTTCTATCCATGGAGAATAATGGGTGCTATTAGTAGCTGCTTTTTAGTAGCCGCTTTTTGATAACTCCCTGTCATTACTTGTGAAATTGGCGCATATTAAACAAGCAGCAGCTGGCTTTTAAAAATTAGCGACAGCTATGGAGATATGCCAGCCCTATGCCTGCCTAGATCAGACATAGGATTTCTGCCATAAATGTTTACGCACGTAAGTTGCTTAGTCTATCTGATGAGTACCAATCCACATTGCAATTTATATTTCTCTATCGGAGTTTCTCGACTAGTTTGGAGAGTTTTGTGCAACAATGTAACAGATTAGATACGGACACTGGTAATACCATTTTAGAAAAAAGTCTACTTTTTACCCGGTGCTAAAAAGCAGACTTGGAGATTTCTGACTTTGGGTCGGTCAGTTGATTCCCTTAATTCCAGACCTCTGAGCGGAAATGTCCCTGGACCAACCAAACCACATAATGCCAAATATGATCAGTTCACGGTCATGATTCTGTTTTCCACCCATGACACCTAAAAATGAGATGACTGGTGGGATTAAATGATGGCTAGTCACTAAATGTTGACTTTATTCACTGATCGAGTGAGGAGTGAGCAAAAGAGGGTAAAACACAGGAGTAGTAATAGCATCTATATTTATAAATGAAATATATAAATAATAAAATATAGCAATTTTTTTTTTTTGCTACTCTTCCTGTTTTTCCCTATATTAGGAGTAAAAGGTATTATTGCATAATTGTCTACATGACTAATACAGCTAATCCGATCTCTTTTTTGTTTTTCTCAATTGGTTCCCGAACTGGAATCTCAGTTCCTGAATTTCCGCAAAGCTAAAACAATGTTTGGCTATAATTTGGATGTGCTGAATTTCTATTTCTTTTTGTAATAAATGACTCGGCCAGGCCGAATTTTCTTGCCGTACAGTTTTAATGCTGACCTCCACGAAATTGAGGAGTAAGTGTATTTTATATAACATGATATTTTTAGAATAGACCTATGAGGTTAATCATTAAAGTCTGAATGACCTCGTACCAAATGGGGCAAAACCAGCTGCATATGGGGCCATTCGGACTGCAAAATCCAGAGTTAATTATATTAAAAAATGTCTGGATTTTGCATATTAAGCCCAAAAGCGTGCCTAAAATTGATCCAGATTTCAACCAGTTGCCAAACAGCATTCCTGCAGCATTACAAGGGTTAATTATGTGCACTGTTACTGCTTAATTCTCTGCCATTTAGAAGTTAAATCACGTGTTTACACATCCCTAGTCACACCTCCCTGCATGCAAATTACACAGCCTTCCTAAACACTTCCTGTAAAGAGTCATCTAATGTTTACACTTTCTTTAATTGCAAATTTTGTTTACTAAAGAATTGTTTATCTCCTGCTCTGCTAATAGCTTGCTAGACTCTTCAGCAAGCATACAGGATCCTCCTGTATGTAATTAAACCTCCATTTACAGAGCAGGAGGTACAATCTTTTAAAGTAAGTTACATCAAATTGAAAATGAAACCATTTTGCTTTTGCACAGACTGTGTCAGTCACAGCCAAGGGAGGTGTGGCTAGGGCTGGATAAACAGAAACAAAAAGTGATTTAACTTCTTAATGGCAGATAATTGAGCAGTGAAACTGCAGGGGCATGGTATACACACCAAAACTGCTTTATTAAACTAAAGTTGTTTTGGTTACTATAGTGTCCCTTTAAGCTTAGATTAAAAGAATATCACAAGGGAGAGGCATTAGCAGTAGAAAGAAGGAAGTGCTCATGCCATTGTACAGAACACTGGTGAGACCTCACTTGGAGTATTGTACGCAGTACTGGAGACCGTATCTTCAGAAGGATATTGATACCTTAGAGAGAGTTCAGAGAAGGACTACTAAGCTGGTTCATGGATTGCAGGATAAAACTATTAGGAAAGGTTAAAGGATCTTAACATGTATAGCTTGGAGGAAAGACGAGACAGGAGGGATATGATAGAAACATTTAAATACATAAAGGGAATCAACACAGTAAAGGAGGAGACTATATTTAAAATAAGAAAAACTACCACAACAAGAGGACATAGTCTTAAATTAGAGGGACAAAGGTTTAAAAATAATATCAGGAAGTATTACTTTACTGAGAGGGTAGTGGATGCATGGAATAGCCTTCCAGCTGAAGTGGTAGAGGTTAACACAGTAAAGGAGTTTAAGCATGCGTGGGATAGGCATAAGGCTATCCTAATTATAAGATAAGGCCAGGGACTAATGAAAGTATTTAGAAAACTGGGCAGACTAGATGGGCCGAATGGTTCTTATCTGCCGTCACATTCTATGTTTCTATGTTTCTATGTTTCTACATAACAGAAAATGGCAGAAGTGTAAGAAACAGGAAACCAAAAGAGAAATAGAGGAAGAGGGATAACAAACAGGGTTATGTTTGAATTGCTCAGTATATTGTTAAAGGTAAGTTAATTAATTTGTCAACCATTCACAATGCACAGTTTAGCGAATACGACTAGTCTTCTTGACATAATACACTATCTAGGTACATGTAGATACAGGCAGACAGACAGTTGAGTATATATAAGTAAAAACAGTAGTTATTTGTGTAGTTTATACTGGAGTGTGGGTGGCTGATGGAAATTGGTGCCACTGATTGACAGGTTGACTTCTGTAGACTCACAGGTCATCAATCCTCAACAGCCACCCTCGAGCACTGAAATAACAACTTGTATTATACCACTGGTTCAGAAAACCACAAGTTTTGCTCCTGTAACTTTCAAGAAATCAAAATATGATTTAACAGTAAAGCAGACAATGAATGCACCTCACTATTGTTTCCAAGCCACCAGACATAAGTAACGGTTCCCACGTGACTTGGCCACAGGATCACTGAAGCATTCACCTCCTTATTCTTGGTGGTCACAAAAGGCAGAACTAGATGTATATGTTCCAGAGGTGCTGCAGAGAGAGAACATGTCACGGATCAGGGAATTCCAAAATGGCTTGAAATCAATCACTCTAAGCTTACAAGGACTGGCATTTTTCGTAAAACATGGATTCTTTATTGCTAAATAATATTTGGCAAACACTATAAACAAATAGGACTAAAATGAGTTCTAGCACCTTTTATTTTATTAATCTATGTTAATACCAGGATTAAATTGAAAAGACCTATACTTGCATTGGTGCAATACCATTTCCAGAAATATTGGTGTGACATCTACAAGAAAGTATCATTTATTGCTAATACCAAACAAAAGGCTTGTTCTATTTTGCAATATGCTAGAAAATCTGGAAAACACTGTATTGTTTTGAAGATTAGTAGCCGGTTGCTTTGTATGATTTTTTAACTATGGCTAAAGTGTTGGGAAAAGTTTACGAGAAAAGTATTGTTGAACTGTATCGGTACTATTGGATGGTGATTGCTTTGACATGGTTAACAGCTCGTCTGCATCTGTTAACATGTCTGTAATTGTCTAACAATAAATTGTGACTGACCCCTAAATCAAACATCATTTTATTTTCACACATTGGATCATACTTTTAATATCAACACTGATTTCTGCACTGATTCGGAGGTGATTACCAGGGGATCTTTAATTAATCTTAACTTGATGAAATTAAAGGCACACTATAGCATTACAAATACAAACCAAATTCCTAACACTGTAGTGCCCTTGTCCCTTGTTGTATTAAAGTTTCACACACCTTCACCCCTTCCCCAATTGCCATAAAAATTAAGAAAATAAAGTTTTCCTCACCTTTTTCCAGCAAAGAGGCTACCTGGGTCCTGCTATCCTCCCCATCTCTTCTGACATCATTGGGGAGGCATGGCCTCCATGATTCCATTTAATGATCATCATGAAGGAGCATTGGGGACCTAATGTGCATGCACTGTCAATGCTATGCGTGCATTCAAGCTTCCCCATAGGGATGCATTGTACTCAGTGCTATCCTATGGGCATCTTCGACAGGTGACAGTGTAGCAGAAGCACTTCTAGTGGCTGTCAGTATGAAAAGGGACAGCTTAGCACCTTAAGGCACCATAACAACTTTATCTAAATTAAGTTATTGTGGTGCCAGGAGGCCCCCAGCGCACCCTGAACCCAAGGGTTTAAACCATTCTTGAATGGTTTAACACCGAAGTTGCCTCCAGTGCTGATTCCCACTCTCCCCAAGCAGCATCCGGTTTCTGATATTTCACTTTCAAGAGGTGCGTAATGCCACCGGGAAGGGGAGCCGCTGATTGACTGAGAGCAATCAGCTGATCAAATTAGCCAATCAGTGACTCCCCATTCACAAAACTGGTTTGGAAAATGTATGTTTCTTTCCAAGCCTGTTTTGTGAATGGGGAGTCACTGATTGGCTAAGTGTGCCAGCTTACCGCTCCCAGCTAATCAGCGACACCCCTGCCCGGTGGTACTCCGCACCTCTTGAAAGTGAAATGTCAGAAGCCAGATGCTTGGGGAGAGTGGGTATCAGCACTGGAAGTGAAACTTCCGAAGACGGATGATACCTGTGAGGAGTGGAGACTGGCACTCGAGACAACTCTGGAGTTAAACCATTCGAGAACGGTTTAACCCCTGAATGTGAGAGTGTCTGTGGGCCTCCTGACACCATAACAACTTTACTTAAATTAATTTGTTATGGAGTGTTCATTAAACCCTTCAACTGTAAAATGAGATGAAGTGGTTTGTGTGACTAAAGTGTCCCTTTAAGAAAAAAAAAAAAAAGAGAACTGGTGGCCACACTCAGAAAATGCATTAGTTAATAGTGGTGCTACTGAAATACCAAAATGTATGTAAAATACATAGAAAGGGAACAGCACACAGAAATACAATTTTACATGTTACATGATAACTTAAAATCGCATATCTTAACAAATAAGCATGGAGATTTAATCTCACAATATGGGCAAACTGTGTTTAACCCCACCGCTGCTTCAAATTACCCCTAATATTGATATATTGAAACCAGTGTAGAATCTAGTAATATCATGGAACAATAAAGCAGTTCTGGGCTTAAACACATTATGGCAATATGAAGTGGTCTTGGTGCACTAACTTCCCATACTTATTTGTTAAGACAATTGATTTTTAGTAACCTTCTCAGATTTATAACTGTATCTTTGTTTGTGCACTGTTAACAAAGGTAAACTTACTAGAATCAACCACAAAACATATTGTTTTCTCCTTAACAGTATTTGTTCAAGTTAGAAGTTATCCACTTATTGTTCTCTTAGATAAATTTCAGCATTATGCAGACAATGGCGTATTTTATTTCCCTTTATTTTATCATTTATACTTTTGTACAGGTTACTGCAGTGAGCACTTATTATACCAACCAGACTGTATTGTCTGTTCATCTCTGAAATGTGTTAGATGTGTTACATTAGCACCCTCTGCTGCCAAAAGGGAGAATCACAAATATGGTTCACATTTAATGCATTTATTTATTTATTTTCTGTTTTAACGTCCTTTTTCTTTAACTCATTTAAGAATATTTTTTGCCAATATATTTTCATTGACACAGCAATAAAAGAGAATGAGGATACCCTGGATACATGCAAATGTACCTGTTAGTTTAAAAAAACGTTAAGTAAGCAGTGAGTGTGAGCATTTGGGGGAATATTGTGGCAATACACAGCTAGCAGAGGTATTTACTAAAGTGGGAATTCAAAGTGAATGTCAAATTAAACGTCAAAACAGCCAGACCAGAAATATTATTTAAGTAAATTCAGCAATACTTTCGGTTTGGCTACCCTGACCTTCAATTTGGAATTCAAAAGGAACAGTCATAATTTGGCATCAGTTGATGTCTGCGTCAATTCAGCATCTTTTGATAAAATTACGAAAACATTCTAAAAAAAAAAAAAAAAATTAAAAAAAACATCATAACCGGCATTGTGTCAATATTTATATAAGTAAACATAAATAAAAATTAATCAAACACTAAACCCACATAAGCTAAACTTGGCATTCTTTTCTGAACTGCATCACAAACGATTCATTGAAATTGAAAGAGCTGGCAAAGTTTCAACAACTGCAGTTCCATCCGTTTTATTCCCACATACTTCTATTTTCTTTCCATTATATTTTCCTCCTGAATGCCACAATGACAACTCACTAGAAATCCTCATCACAGTAAAAAAAAAAAAATGGAATTGCCTTATAGAAATTATAGCAGTTGAAAATAAAGGACACCTAAGGTGTCTACTTAATGGATGGGTATAAATAGTTCAGCGGGACAGAACCCTGCAGTGTAAAAGATTAATACATAGAGAAGCACAAAGAATATTGTGGGAAGAGCAAGCTGCGACTGTGTGATGAATTATTAATTTTGAACAGTAGGTGGCACTGCGTTGCTCCAAATGTGACTCTCCTTAACTACAGCTCCAGCACAATATGCTGTTTTTACACTTTTTGAAAACTTCTGCAGTAATGCAGTACTGTAAGTGATAGAGAGACAGATACCTAGGTTCTGGGGACACGGATACTGTGGCCATAACAGCATTCATATTATGAACAATAGAAAGCTTTACTTGTACAATAGCAACTTAAATGATGCATGCCAATATTTCTGCAAATAAACTTTAATTAACTCTTTTTTGCTGTGTAAATACAATCGCCATAATTATGTTTTGACAATCTCTCCGATATTTTATTTCTGCCGGTTCGAAGGGAACTGTCGCAGTTGAGACTAAGCTATTTTTGTATTCTTTTTTTTCTTCATTGATTGATTTTATAAATTCCTCATTTTTAAATATTTTGATTAATAAAACTTTCATGAAAACTGTTGAGTAAAGTGTTGCTAACAACACAATGCTTTTGGTTATGAAGAGGTAAAAAAATGTATCAGCTTGTTTTCTAGGGGATGGGGCGTTTTTTTCCAGTAGGTTATAAACAAACACGAAAAATATCATATTATATAAATGGACTGTGATGTTAGGTACATACATGTGATGTGCAAGTAGAGTGTTGCACTATCAGATCCGAGGTTGTTATCCACTTGAATCAACACTCGAAAGATTCCAACATTCTGGTAGACATGTTTAATGCCATCTTCCGTGGCACTGAGATTGGCATACGAAGCTGCTATTCCATCTCCAAAATCCACTTGAATGTTAGTCCTTTGGATATCACCCTATGAAAAGAAACAAAACAGATAGTTGGTTTGTTAAAATGTATGATAATGACTATGGAGTACATAGACGGTGAAAAGACCAATGGCTCAAATTTTCACTGCACTCACTCACTAAATACTACTCACTACTAAAATGGATTATTTATTTTAGTTAAGAAGAACAGGAGAGTTAGATATGCAAGGGACAGCGCTGGACAGGTTTTGGCCATAAGGTACTCCCCCAACAACTAGACAAGGTGATGAAACTGCATAAAACTTGACGTTCCAGATGGCCCTTCAATCTCTATTTATCTGAGGACCAAAAAAGTATGATACATGCTCAATGGACTTATCAACCTTAATACCTGTATAGTGTTTCATGTATATAATGCGCTTTCCCTTTAGAATGGATGTAATTGTACACACCGAAGTAGTTACTGTCACTCATGTTTAAAGGTCATTTAAAATTGGATTATGTTTATTGGAAAAAGCAAAGCCTTGATGATTACCATTGTGAACTGAAAACTAGGAATCGCAAGATGCAAAGTGTAAAGTGGTTATTTATTTATATTAATTATTATTAATATTGGCCTACCACTCGCCTTGCCCAAGAAAATAAGGTCTTTCCTATAGCACAAGAGATTTGCTATGTTAATTTGTTTATTTGATATTTTTTAATTGCTGAGTAACTGCTGCAATGCTCACCAACTAGGTTCAAGAGCCAGTTACCAAAAAATAGTAAATGAAATGTATCTTATTAATGGAGGACATCCTAAATAGGTCCCGCACCAATAGTATACAAACCAAACGTTATCATTGTTGGAGAACTTTACTGATTGACCAGCCTCAAGTATTGACACGGACACACATTCTTTATGCCTCTGTGAAGCCTGATCCACTGTCAGGTGGTGGTTTTGTAAACAGTGTATGTCTACATAAATAATCTGTTAAGGTATTTCATCTTATTGAAGTGGTCTGGGTGCAGTGACCCTGGCCCCTTAGCCCTACAATGTAAGACATTGTAGTTTCAGAGAAACTGCAAGGTTTATGTTACGTGGCTAAGTCCACCTCTAATGGATGTCTACCAGACAACCACTAGAGCCATGTCTTGCTCCCTAATGGAGTTTTACTCCATGAAATAGGATGAGGATATCTAACATCTTCAAATTCGCCCCAAGAAAGCAATGATTCAATGCTTTCCTACGACAAGCTTTAATGTCTGTGTGGTGCTCGCTGTGAATGCACATTAGGTCCTCCCATCATCCCCCCTTTGAAGAAGGATTCCTAGCCAGCACCAAGGGAGTCTCAGATCTGTAAAAAAGAATTTGTAAAAAGGTATTTTAACCCTTCATGCCCAGAGGTGCGGGACCTAATAAATTAGGCTCAGGCAAACTATATAGTTAGCAATACATGTTTGTGCTCTTAACATTCTAGTATTCCATTAAGTATTAGTAATAGTTTATCAAATAGAAGAGTCTGGGGAGGAGTACGCACAGTCTGTAAATGATATGTTATGTTGTAAGAGTTGTGGTATGAAATATCAAATGTAAGTCACCTACAGATTCCATACATAGCATGAGCACTTCCCTCTTACTACTGCTAATACCTCTCTTAAAACCTGCACTTTTATTTGCCGATATCTCTACTTGTGCTAATATGTTGTACTTTCTCGTGTGAAAATAACAGACTCACTCATTACAGAATCCATTAACTATTCATGTAGTGGTACCATATACATGTTATATACTTTGCAGGGTTAAAGGGCATTGCAGTTGCTTGCTCAAGATATCTAAAATAGTCTAAGGTAATATATCAGAATATACATAACCAATAGCAGTTTACCCTGTGGACAGGTTGAAAAATATTGTCGAATAAAAATGGTGTTAAATAATGTACACAATTTTATGTCAGACGAATTATAAAACGGTATGCTAAACAGGGGTATAATTAAATGGGCTGGAGATATTAATTGCTGAAAAATCTTTTAACCTCGTGAAACCTTGAGCAAGCAAGTCAAGGACATCTTTTTAGTGTTTAATTCTGCAAATCTTTGTTTTTAATTGAAGAATATATGTTGTCTTATAACTTCATTACTACCTCTAGCATTCACTTATAATTTTGCCAGAGTGGCAAAAATTTTATTTTAGGGGGGGATCCATGATGCTTCTGAGTTACATTACCCATGACGCCATGCCAACCTCAAGGCTGGCTCTGCATCATAGTGTACGCAATTCAGAAACAATAGAATTGTGCAATGTTAATTAGCACTGTACTAAATGTTCTGTGCAATAAAAGAGAAAATAGCAACACTTGCTCCATCTAGAGTTTCCATAGCAGAATACAAATGCATTGAAAACAAAGTATTAAAAACTAAGGGCTACTTTTCATTGCTGTTTGCACATATCTGCTGTATAAACCAGTAGATATTTGTGGCCACAGGTTTCCAATTTTCTGATCCAGGTTTTGTTGCCTACCATTAATAATGTCAGTTATACAGATATCATTCAACTTTTACCATCATCCTATTATCAATAGATGCATAAACCCCTAAAATATCCACCGTCTTCATCTTTCATAAAGCAACCACAATTGGACAGTATAAAAGGAGCTCCCCATCACAGCTGCAGTAGAGACTACAACTTCCTGCAAAAGCCCCATTAACTCTTCCCACAGTGACCCCATCACTGCCTCCACCAAATCCTTATTGACCCCTTAGTTTACTAGAAGACTATGGACAAATGTATGTGTAAGGGAGGTCCTTGTACCACGTCTGAGTACCTCAGCCAAGGACCACTTCCTAGCTGGAACAAACAGCACTTCTGCCTCCCAGTTGCCGTGACTTGATTGGGGTCCTGGAACCTCTTCATCCTGGAGCAGGCTAGGGGACTTGCTCTATCCACTCCCAGGGACTTAACGACACACAGTCCTGGGAGCTGGAGTCCTTACAAGGACTTTCCCGCTGAATCCTCCACGCTGAAACAAGCTGGAACAGTGATTAGCCCTTTCCCCTCCCAGTAACCAGATGACACATAGTTCTGGGAGTACAAACTGGAATGTTTTTATATATTATATATTTTATACAATAGCCCCTACAAGGGATTTCCTACACAAAACAACAGGGAAATCCCTCCCAGGATCCTCTGTGCCTGACAGATAATTACATGAGCAAACACTTATAAGTTAATTATCTCTCAGGGACAAAAAATATAACAATTTGTAAAACACCCCAAAATACACATAAAATACATGAAAACATATTTCCTTGATAGCCCCGATCTAGGTAACCAACATATCCAAAAATCACCCCGATCGGTTCAGGGTTTTGGGTTTTTCCATGGAAGTTCCATTTTTGACCGACTGCACATGTGGCTTAAGCCCAAAATAGTTCCATGAAATCAGTACTAGCGGTTGGTCACCTTCTGTAACATAAAAAGGAATAAAATACAGAATGTAGCCTCTATTTGAACTGTGGAGCTTGTTCCCCTCCTTCAGGAGCTCATGGCAAACTCACATGGGGAGTTTGTCACAGTATGGACCTACTTTCTATCCATCTCCCCTATCTACAGTACTTGTGCATCCAATCTATGGCACACAAAGAGACAGTCTTCACATGGAGGAGTGCAGCATGCAAATTGGACGGCTGCAGGAGCAGATGACCCTGCACTAGAGCCAGATGTGCATAAGTGTCCGGTGCCAGGATTGCAAACTGCCGAGATGTCTTGCTTAGCCTGTCCTTAACTCCTTATGCTACCTTCTCCACAGGGTTTATGGTCATCCAAAAACATGTGTCCATATCCCTCCACTGGCTCAGAAAACAGGTTCCATACCTTTCCGCCTCCAAACACATCACCCTTTTGATCCCAAGCCCAAGTAGAGCCCAGGTATTCTATGTTTCAGCTTTATTTTCATCATCATACTGTCATTTTTTAATGTATTTTTTGTCATCGTTATGTTTTAAAGAAATGCTACTTTTTTCAAACTGAAAGACATTCATGCTATTTATTATAATAGTGTCATTTAATATGCATGTGCACACAAAGGGTATTGATAGGTGTCATGTTATTAACTCTGACACATTACTTCAGTATGGCAATTACTGTGTCACTCATATGTACCAGTCTGTTTTCTAAAATGAACGTTTACAGATTAAACTAGCAATTGAAATGCACAGTCTGCTGATGTGATAGGAGGTCACTTGACAGCGTTAAATAAATTATTTGTGCAAATGGTCAAATTTTACCTTAATGAAGGAGAATTGCAATAGCTCGCAAGTGCAGATCTCAACTTATTTGTAGACATTTTGTATGAAATTATGCTATGAAGTCTCTTTAGATATCTTGCACTTAGTCTTTTTTTTTTTCATTTCTGCAGCTTATGGTTCATTTGAAATTATTCTACAATGTACTGGCTCATGCCACTCCAATCTGTAATCTGCATGTGTGAAAAATGGCCATTCCCTTAAGTTACATAGTTACATAGTTAAAAGAGACTTGTGTCCATCAAGTTCAGCCTTCCTCGCATATGTTTTTGCTGTTGATCCAAAAGAAGGCAAAAAAACCTAGTCTGAAGCGCTTCCAATTTTGCAACAAACTAGGAAAAAAAATCCTTCTTGACCCCAAAATAGCAGTCAGATGTCTCCTTGGATCAAGCATTTTTTAACCTTTCTTCGTAACTAAAATGCTCCATTCCTTTTATCAATTTTGTAGCTCGTCTCTGCACTTTTTCCAGTGTCATAATATCTTTCTTTAGAACAGGTGTCCAAAATTGCACAGCATATTCAAGGTGTGGTCTTAACAGCGATTTATAAAGAGGCAAAATTATATTTTCATCCCGAGAATTTATGCCCCTATTTATACATGACAAAACCTTACTGGCTTTAGCAACCTCAGATTGACATTGCATATTGCCGCCTAATTTGTGGTCTATACCAATTCCCAAATCCTTCTTGTGTGTGGTTTTTCCTAGTTCACTACCATTTAGGGTGCAAGTTGCTTGTGCATTCTTAACCCCGAAGTGCATAACTTTGCTAAATTTAATCTGCCATTTTAGTGCCCAGTCCCCCAATCTATCTAAATCCCTCTGCAGCAGGTCATCTACTGTATCTCACAACCATAATCCAATAATTCTAAATAGCATGATATCAGCAGCTTCGTATTCTCTCTGGGTCATAATATGTTTTAATATATATCACATATGTTCAGCTCTGTGTCCCCTTATCTGCAGGGACCATTGTGGTCTGCACCTCTTCTGAGTTCAGATCACTTTAACCTCCCTGGCATTCTGATTATGTCAGTATTTTTAAATGTTAAAGTGGTACATTGTATTTAGCGTGGCTCGGGGTTACTGCTTTTGGTACTGAAAATTAACCCCGAGCCACGCTCGGGATTATCGCCATGGAGGTTAAGAGCTCCCTAAACATCCCTCGGCACTTCTCAATGATTCAGAGTGCTGCAACCAGTACTCTTAGTCATTGACATACTGTTGGGACTGAGAGGGGGCAATTAATGTCCTCTGAACCCATTAGAGGTGCTGAAAACAATGCTTCTCCAACAACAAACCACCGAGGATACAGCTCATCAGCATGCCTTCATTGGACCACCAAAGAATCTGTATAGAATTGCCACCACTGGACCAACAGAATTACATCACCTTCTGCCAAAAGGTGAGTGGGGGTTGGCACATTGAAAAAATTGCCACAAACACTCAGACACTATACAGGCACAATGCCACCACACAACCCACACACCCGCACAATCACCTTCCCCCATACAATTCTCAGCCTTTCTCACACACATAAAACACCACATAGACATAACACGTACAAAAAAAAAAAGCCCAGGAAACTCGGAGCTTGCCCTAAACGGGCATCCTGCCTAGAACCCTGGGCAATCTTAATCTGGTTCTGACAATGTTCCATTGAGCTTCTTTTAACATTCTTTTTGCTATTATAAACAAGATATTTAAACGCCCCCTGTAAAATTTTCTCCTCTCTCACATTTTATCTTTATTCCTTTGTATTTGGTATTTTTTTTTTTTTGAGTGAAAGAAACTGTTAAATATTTGAATGCCAACTATCTTCACCATTTCATGCTGCGGCAAAGGGATATTTTATATGTTTGCAGTAGAAATAAAAGTAATTTCTACACATGAATGTCAATATCAAATAACAAGTTCCAACTTTTATTATTGGTAATACACTCTGGTAATTTTTTTCCTATTTCCCACAAATGAGAGGTGTTTTAATTAACTTGTACGTGTGAAAAGAAATCTTTATTGAACATAAAAAATATAGATTTGTTCTTTTGTGATTGTATTGATTATAATATTTCATGGAGCCTTTTTTATTTCAGTTTAAGCCAAGTAACGTCTGTTTGAAAAACTACTTCTTTTGATGAAGTCTGCTTAATGTCTGTCTGTCTATCTATGTACAGAGCTTTAATTTTGTGACTGTCTGTCCATCTTTCCATTCCATTTTATATTTAGTACAAGAGTGACCAAAATGTAGATCCCCAGATGTTGTAGAACTACTACTCCCATAATGCTTTGCATGCCTTTAGAATGCTGTAGGATGACAAAGCATCATGGAAGCTGTAGTTCTAAAACATCTGGGGATCTACCTTTTGAGCACCCCTGATTTAGTACATCCCATTCGTGCAGACTTTTTCGTATTTCCTCAATACATATAGAGGTGAGCAGTTGAGGGAATCTTTGGAGATTCAGCAAAGGATTGGGCTACCAAGCAGAATATTAAGAGCATTACAAATTTGTCGTAAATAGAAGTTGCAAGCTATTACTATTACCGACAGCTGGCAGCTTGTAGCAACTACAAATTAACTCCTGGTTGACACCTTTATTCCTAAATTTAAAGGATCATCATAGTGTCAGGAAAACAAACTCATTTTCCTTGGGGGACCCTCACCCTCAGGGTCCCCCTCCCGCTGGGCTGAAAGGGGTTAAAACCTTAATCAAGCGTCCGGCTCCCTCAGCGCTGGTGACCTCTATTCCCCCGCTGACGTCAGCTCCCGAGTGCAGCAGAATGCGCATGCACAGCAAGAGCCGCACGCGCATTCTAACAGTCCATAGGACAGCATTTCTCAATGCTTTCCTATTGACGTTCTGCACGCTGGATGCAAATTTTGCATCCAGCGTCGCAGAAGCACCTCTAGCGGCTGTCGAGAAGGCAGCCACTAGAGGTTGGATTAACCCTGCTATGTAAACATAGCAGTTTCTCTTAAACTGTTATGTTTACATGTGAAGGGTTAAAACTTGAGGGACCTGGCAGCCAGACCACTTCATTGAGCTGAATTGGTCTGGGTGACTATAGTTTCCATTTAACTAGGCTATCATTAATTACACAGCTGTCGCTATAGATACAAATCACTTCTGTTTGTGGCTTTCTGGCAAAGCACAGACACACACAGGTGAGCATGCACACTTCACCATGTGTGTCTAGTAAAGACAGGCAACCTAGCAACAGGTTTGGAACAAACCTATTTTTTTTTTCAATGTGATGAATATAGATTGAACTGTTGCTAATGTCTTTCCACCAGAAGCAGTTTTTTGGGGGGTTAGCATTAGCTGGTAATAAGTAGCAACAGGTTTGTAAACCAGTCAGAAAGCAGTCACTTAGTAGTGGCTAGCGATTCACAAATAACAGCAGCTCTTTACTGACAAGGATGTAAGCCAGCACTAAATGTTTAGACAGTTAGCACGAATGGTTTTATTCAGTGGAAAAAAGGTGAGTTTCAGATTGAATGTATAATATATCCTCAAACTATTTCACTGATTCAATAATATATATGTTGGGGGGGGGGGGACGACTAGAAAATGTATATATAAGCCACACTTTGTTTCTGCTGGCCATCTCTGTATGACAAGGAGAACACAAAGTGACACACTTTTGTCGTTTTAATATAATTGAGTAGAAGACTTCTCTTGTATTTTTCACAGTTTAATAAAAAGAAATTACTTTAACTATTGATCTCAAATTATATTTAGAAAGCGAACAACCCAAACGGCTGTTATTGTCTGCAACCAAGATAAAGGTAAAATATAACAGGCAAGGAAGAGGAGCGTTTGTCTAGAAAAGAAAAGACATTTTGATAAATATGGAGAAGATGAGTTTCAGCGTCAAACAAATGAGGGCCCCAGGCTTTCAATGCTGGAAAATGAAATTCCTTAATTCCAAACATCTCTGCTACTCTCTGATTCATTATCGATTTCTTTAAGTGGAAGATGTGCCTAAGCCTCAACTCACAATATATGTTTATTGATTGCAAAGCAAAGAGAAGAGTTTGATATCAACCACCTTTAATGGAGAAACCATGGAATTTCTCAGTTATCCCACCTAATTTCTAGAATGCAAGTCCTTGTGAAGATGGTAAGGTTATGAAACTGAAAAATGAGTGTTGCTAGTAAGTATTACTAAGTATTACTAGTATTATACATTATATATATATATATATATATTATATTGACATTTTAAGTTATATAATTTAAAAGATTGCCTACAGTCTCCACTTTGATTGTATATAATAACCTACATAATTAATATCCTACCTTTTGAAGCACTTAAATAATCAATGCATATGCCCATTTCCCCCATACCTTTATAATTTTACTTCCTGACACTTTTATAAACTGTGCAGTGCAAGTTATGGGGGCATGTAGTTGTTTTCACAAAACACAAATGACTCTTCTATCTATCATTGGTTGCCAAATTTAGCTTTATGCCCAATTCATGTTACTTTATGAGATATGTGTAAGTCCAAAATCCCCTGGTGTTGTGCTACTTACCCGAGCGATGCGCTGCTCTGACTTTGCTGAGCGCGCTGTGCATGTCATTCGTGAAAGAACCACCTCCAGGTTCACAATTGTCTTCCCGATTAGGAGGCGAATGCATTGAAGCTGGCTGATAGAGGGACACTGCATGCACGCGATACTCATATCAATATGATACCTGGCGTAATTTCCTGTTCTGGCAGTGCCCGGTCATCACTGCAACCCGCACTTTTCTGCATTGCGGGGCTGACATGGACCAGTGTATACCTCACTGTTTAAATAAAGTTTTAGCCCCATTGTCATAGCCCTTTTGGTTCCTCATATAGTTCCCTGCATAGTGTGTAAAGTTTTAGCCCCATTGTCATAGCCATTTTGGTTTGTCATATAGTTCCTTGCATAGTGTGTAAAGTTTTAGCCCCATTGTCATAGCCCTCTTGGTTCCTCGTATAGTACGTTTTATGTTCCCTGATTTTCTGGTTATTCAATGTTGGCTTGTTCAGTGACTCTTCTGACCCTCGTAATCCTGACCTTGCTAGTTATATTGTATTTCCCTATTTCTGGTATCTTGATCTTTGTTAGTTTTATGTTTATACTTTCTCTATTTTTTATGTTAAACCCAGACATTCTAAGGTCATATAAAATATTTCTGGCCTCTACTTGTAAGTTGAGCAGTGTAACCGTGACATCTTGCTCCTATGGCTTAAACTGTTCATACCTCCTCCAGTTGTAATGTAAATGTAACATTGTGTCCTTGTTCTGCCATTAATTTTCCATCCACCGTGGTGATGCGAAGGCCGTGGGGAGCTTTGCCAGGACATTGCTGAGGCTTAGCTGTATACCGCTCTCTCACCCCATCGGTACAGTTATTGGATACTACCTTTCGGTAACTGAAACAATGTAAAACTCTAGATTAATAACTCTCTTTTTATACACCCATATTCTGTATAATTAATACACAATTCAATCGATTTATTCAGAACATTATAATAACTCCACTTGATCTAAACCGTGGAGTTGCAAAGCTGTGAAAATTCATCTACACAAAATGGACCTATTAATTTATCAGTGAGGTCATAACAAAAAATGCTTTAAATAGCAACATATTTAGTTAACATACCCAGTGCTATTCAGGTAACTCTGGCCAAGGCTGCAGTCCTTCGATAAAGAAGATGGGTTGTACCAAAATGCAGGTAAACATTGCCCATTACTGTGACGCTCATAACCATAATCACTGAAAGATTAAGGAAATGCCATTTAATTAACACAGACAGTTGAAAGAGATACAATGTTAAAGAAATATTCATAACTGTAAAGACATAACAATGCAGCAATAGTGATTTCCAACAGCAGAAATATTATTTGGTATTTATTGTAAGATTAATGAGAACTGTTCTTTCTTGATAGCTGAAAACTTTAATGAGATATGACCAATATTTGTTCATAAGAGCTGGCTACCAACCTCCCATCCAACTTGGAACACTTTGAAAAAAAACTTTTGTAAGAGTCAACATGTAAGAATTTACAAGATCTAGATCTCTAACTTTCAATCAGTCTGGAACACCAACCAAGAATATTTTGGGAAATGTGGTTAATAACATGTCATGTCCCTGGAGCTATCAACATTTCATCATATTAACATCAGCCAACCACATGTTTAGACAACTGTGGTCTTTGGATATATTGTTCCATATGCAAAGTAACACATTAATATGGAACAATCTAACCAAAGTTTCCTATATGTGTGCCTGGCTGGTGTTAATATTATGTGTATGATGCTGTGCTAGGTCTTTACTTTTTCATGTAATATTTCAGCTTTAAAAAGCAACACATTATTTGGAGTTGTCTACATTGCAGGTTTTCAAAGGAAAATTGTATAAAGGTGGTTTTGGATGCTGTAAACGTTAGTCATGTCTATCCAGATCGTGCATTACTGTGTTTCAGAGGACGTGGTGACAGGGGGAATTTCTTTCACATGCCGTGGAATGGCTCATTGTCTATGCGTTTTGACCCATTTAATGAGGTTCTATTATCCATCTTGCACCTGTTCTCTGTTGGCTTTATTAAATGGGCACCACCATACAAACTCTTATGTTACATCTTTAGCACAAGATCTGTACCGCCGCTAGATTTTGAATTGCAAGTTGCAACTCCTCTCCCATTACAGTGCTTTTAACTACAGTAACATGTAGCTATATAGGTATGCAAGACATGATAACTAGGCTAATCAAAGGGGAAAATACTGTTTTACGTTTGATTTCAAACTTCTATTCGGGCTTTGGTGCTGACCCTTGGTTCTGTTGCTCCTAAGTCTATATATGGATTGACTTTTGAACTAGGCTTATCAACTCTCTTGAGACACACAGTAGAGTCTGGCACTATCGGCAAGTTTATCTTGTTTCCCGGATTTCTCCTTAAACTGTTTTTGGAGGACCCATCTGGATTTTGCTTCTGATTCTATTGGTAAGTTCTTAGACCTCATTCTTAGACATTGTTTACCTCCCTTTTCTTCTTTTCTCTTTCTGAACTATTCTCTCCTCCTACCTCACTTCTTCCCCACCTTATTTTTTTCCTTTGTTTTCTAGTTTTTGCCACTGTCTTACTCTATATAAATATTATTTATCATTTTAATACAATTCCTTTCTTGAGTGGTTTAGGAAATAATTGTGTATTTTCCTGTGGATCTTCCAATTTTATTTACTTATTTTTTCTTATTTTCTTAACTCTGTATTTATCTAATTTAGTTCTCATTTTAATAGAATTGTACATTTTCAATTTTGTTCTCCATAATTGCTTGAAAAGTGTACTTTTGCCATTCTATAATGCTCTTGTGTTGAATATTTTTGTCATTTACAAAATGTTATTTGTACATTATTAACCCTTTTCTTAACCTGCCTTATTTAGTCTCTGGTACCTTTTTACCCTATAATACAATTATATATATATGGAAATGCAATTTGCCCTTTGTAATTATTATTATTTCTTTACAGAAACAGAGTCTAGGACTGCAGAAACTCACTTACTTTAATAATGAAAACATGACATACAAGCAAATTAAATTACATATCTCCTAATTGTCGTAGCTCCATCAGGAAAACCCACTTTTGGAACACATATTACTTACAGTTCTCTAGGATACAGAAGAAAATTACAGAGTGCATTCACAGTTTTCACCATGGTTTGCCAAAGAGGTTTTGGAGAGTCTCTGAGTATGTTATAGAGTGGGGCTAGGCAACTTTGGCACACCATATGTTATGGACATAGGCGTGCGCACGGGGTGTGCCGGGTGTGCCTGGGCACACCCTAATCCCCGCGGCACGCCTATGGATTGAGTCCTGCAGGAACGGAGTTCCTGCACTTTTTTTGTGCAGGAACGCCGTTCCTGCAGGCACTCAGCGCCCCCTTCCTCCCCCCATGTCCCCCCTGTCATGGATGGGAGGGGGGGCAAGAGGTTATGGTCCCTGGGGTCCAGTGGGTTGGGCGGCTCTCTCAATATCAGCCGCGGCGAGGGAGCTGTGAGCTTTCTGCTCCCTCTCGCCGCGCGCTGCTTGCTGATGCTGGGAGCCGGAATATGACGTCATATTCCGGCTCCCAGCTACAGCAGACAGCCCACGCGGCGAGAGGGAGCAGAAAGCTCACAGCTCCCTCGCCGCGGCTGATATTGAGAGAGCCGCCCAACCCACTGGACCCCAGGGACAAGTCCACGCCAGCACTCCAGGTAGGGAGGCTGGGTGGACATTTTTTTAATTAAATGTGAATGTGTGTGTGTATGTGAATATGTGTGTGTCTGTGAATGTGTGTGTGTGTGTGTGTGTCTGTGAATGTGTGTATGTGTATCTGTGAATGTGTGTCTGTGAATGTGTATGTGTGTCAGTGTATGTGAATATGTGTGTCTGTGAATGTATGAGTGTGTCTGTGAATGTGTGTGTCTATGAATGTATGAGTGTGTGTGTGTGTCTGTGAGTGTATGTGTGTGTGTTTGAGTATGCGTGTCAGTGTGTGTGTATATATATATATATATATATATATATACACATATACATACACACACTGGAGTGTATATTATTTTTTTGGGGGGGTGGGAATCTTGGTTCCCACACTTTATTCCCCAGGACTTTATTCTCCCCTGTCGGCTCACGCAGAACCGGCGCTGAGTGTCGGCTCTGCTCTAAGCCTCCATGGGCCGGCGGGGAGATCAAAGATCTACCTCACCAGCCCACAGCAGCATGAAGGGAGGCAGGAGAGGACCCGGGGAGCTCTAGACAGCAGCTCCGCCAGGTTCCTCTGGCGAGATCTGAGCGTTGCCGCGGCAACGCTCAGATCTCACGAGAGTTAACTCTAGCCCCGCAGGCTAGAGTTCACTCTCCACTGGACCACCAGGGATGGCACATGGCAGCAAGGATCCCCCCTCCCTACATAAGGTAAGAAGGGAGGGGGGATATTTACTAATCTGCTCCCACCTCCACAATCTGTCCAAACATACAGCACACACACACATACAGCACCCACACACAAAAAGCACCTACAGACATACAGCACCCTCACACACACAGCACCCAAACAGCACCCACACACATACAGTACACATACAGCACCCTCACACACACAGTACACTAACCGCACCCTCACAAACACACACAGCACCTTTACAAACACACAACACCCTCACACACAGCACACTAACAACACCCTTGCAAACACACACACAAACAACACCCTCAGAAATACACGACACCCACACACATCACACAAACAGCACCCTCACACACACAGCACCATCACACACACATCACACAAACAGCACCCTCACACACACAGCACCCTCACACAGCACACTAACAGGACCCTAACACACACACACAAACACCCTCACACACACACACACACACACACACAAACACCCTCACCCACATAGCACACTACCAGCACCCTCACACATACACACACACAGCAGCACCCTTACACACACCACCCTCACACAGCACACTAACAGCACACACACACACACACACACACACACACACACACACACAGCAGTGTATGTATATATGTGTGTGTGTATATATATATATATATATATATATATATACATATACATGCGGCGTGTGTTTGTGCTTTAGGGTGCACACCCTAATGCAATAGGCTGCGCACGCCTATGGTTATGGACTACATCTCCAATAATTCTCTTAATGCATCAATGGAGATGTAGTCCACGAAATCTGGCGTGCCAAAGAATGCTTGCTCCTGTTACAGAATGCAGTCATTCTATGCAGAATAGTGCTCCAACAGGTTACTTAAAGGGACACTATAGGCACGCAGACCACTTTAGCTCATTGAAGTCATCTGGGTACTGTGTCCCTTTTGTACTTAGTGCTGCAACGTAAAACATTGCAGTTTCAGAGAACGGCAATGTTTATATTGCAGCTCTAAGTCTGCCCTCAGTGGCTCTCTACCAGACAGCCATTAGAGGGCTTCCGGAATCGAAATGGACCTCTGTATGAGGACCTCAAGCTTCAGGTTTTTCCCCATAGGAAAGAAATCCTAATGTGAGCGCGGCTATTGCCGCATTAGATCTCCCCCGCCGTCTGACGTCGGCAAGGGAGGAGTGGTGGCATAGCCTGACCCAGCACCGAGGAACATCAGTGCTGGATTCAGGTAAGTGACTGAAGGTTTTTTAACTCCTTTAGTGCTGAGGGAGGGTGGTGCGAGGGAGGGGGGGATGTTAGAAACTTATAGTGACAGGACAAAAGCTTTGTTTTCCTGGCACTATAGGGCCCCTTTAATGGGAGGTGGTATTCCATCCAGGGTACTATCAGAAGGGTGCTGAGAAACAGAATTTTGCTGCACAACTCTCTATTAGTTAGGTAGCGTGGCAAGATTACATTGGCCGTCCAGCATGCGCTTGTTTCTGGCTCTACTTTAATTGAGATCCCAACATCTCAGCACACTGTGCATCAATGGTACACTGTTAATGGGTAGAGAGGAGGGGACATAACATAGAAAGACAGGGATATGTCATGACGTATCCATATCTCTCTGTTAGTGAAGGGCTCATAGTGTTTTTTTTAGGGCTCAAGCCCCGGGTGTTTATGGAACGTTACAACACCCTTTTATAGAGTGTCCTCACAGATAACTGCACATGCATAGCACTAGTTGGGTAATTAAATGTGCGCTTCCATACCGTGCTGTGAAACAGAAGGCCCCAGGGGTGGACTGAGCATTCAGGCAAATCGGTCATGGACCGAGGGCCCGAGGCTCTGGGGGCCCGCCCGGTGCAGTGCAGTAATGGCTGAGCTGGGGAGTTAAACAATCTGCACTCAGTAAGGGGCCCGCACAGCCGTCCGCGGCCCCCTGCTGCTAAAAATATAATCCTCCGTGCAGGGCACACTGAGGGACAGCTAAGGGGCCTTCCAAAGACCCCACTAGGCTGCCCCTAAGTGTGCCTGTCTCAGTGTGAATTCGGCAGAGGCTCCAGGAGCAGAGCCTCTGCCAGAAGAGGAGCACAGCCACACTGAGCTCGTGGGCTGGCTGTTAGTAACACTGCTCAGGGCAGCTCCGTGTGGCTGGTTCTGCAGGAAGTTAGATCATGCCATGCGGAGCTGCCCTGATCAGTGTTACAGGCAGCACGAGGCACATGAAGCATCCCCCCCCAGGATAAAGATTCATCCCTCCCTGGCCAAAGGTAAGACTCAGGGAGAGGGGAATATATATCCTTTAAATCTTTTTTTTTTTTTAAATTAATAATGTTTTTAGCATTTATCCCCCACTACTGCCCCTTAACAGCTCCTATACTTCTCCCCCTCATCAACCACAGCCTCACTACCCCTCTACACCCCATGTACCCCTGATCCATCTACAACTCCTATTACCCCCAGGTAACCACTACTACTGCTTATCACCCACTGCAGCCCCCTACACCCTCTTGCACCCACTACAACACCTACACCCTGCATCCACCACATCCCCTACACCCTTGTACCCATCACAACCCCTGCACCCACTACATCCCATACCCCCATACCCCCTCTAGATCCCCATACCCCCTGTACCCAATACAGCCCCTTCCACCCTGCACATACTACAGCCAATACCATCCTTGCCCCCTCTACAGCCCCTAATATCCCATGCCCCCACTACAGCACCTTATACCCACTACAGCCTCTACACCCATTACAGTCCCTACCCCTAGGCACCCTCTAGGTCCCCATTCCCCCTGCACCCACTACAGCCATTACCCCACTTGCCTCTTCTACAGCCCCTATCATTCCATACCCCACTACAGCCCCCTGCACCCACTACAACTCCTACTCTCAGACACCCTATAGATGCTCTATACCCCCTGCACCCACTACAGCCCCTGTACTTAATACATCCCCTTCACCCATTACAGCCCCTACCCCCTGCATCCATTACAGCCCCTACCCCACTACAGCCCCTACCCCAAGCACCATCTAGATCCCTATACCCCGTGCACCTGTTACCCCTACCACCCTGCACATACTACAACCAATACCCCCCCTTTTATCCTCTACAGCCCCTATTATCCCATGCTCCCACTACAGCCCCCTATACCCACTACTGCCCCTAACTCCAGGCACCCTCTTAATTCTTATACCCCTTGCACCCACTACAGCCCCTACCAACCTGCACATATTACAGCCAATACCTCTTTGCTCCCTGTAAAGCACCTATTTTCCCATTCCTATACTACATTCCCCTATACCCTCTGCACCCACTACAGCCTCCACCCTCTGCAGCCCATACTCCCCTTACCCCTTAAAGTCATTATTAAACCCTTGCCCCCTCTACAGCCCCTCCCAAGCATCCACTACAGCACCCACCGCTCTGCACCCACTACAGCTCCTACCCCCAGGCACCCTCTAGATCCCCTATACCCCCACTACAGCTCCTACCCCCAGGCACCCTCTAGATCCCCTATACCCACTACAGCCCCTACCCCAGTGCACACTTTACAGACCCTACCCCCATGCACCCTCTAGATCCCCTATACCCCTTTGCACCCACTACAGCTCCTATTAACCCCTGCACCAAATACAGGTCCTTCCACCAGGCACCTTCTAGATCCCCTATACTCCATGCACCCACTACAGCCCATACCCACTCTACAGTCCCTATTAACCCCAGCCCCCTATATCCACTACAGCCTTAGTGGTGGTTATTGTTATTGTATTTACAATAACTCCCCTGCATTCAAGCACATTCACTCTCCGTACAAATACACCGCTGCATTTACAGACTGTGCACACACATGACCCAGGATTCATAAACATATATCCATATGTTCACGTACTCTGACCCTGCACACATACAAATTATTGATTCAATGCATCTCTATGAGGAGATGCTGATTGGCGCAGCATGGCATTTTGCTGCTCATGTGCAATTTCCTTCCAATGATTTCCTATGGGAAAGTATTGGATTGTATGAGATCTAATTCGATGATCTCAGGCATGGAGAACACCCAGGCTGCACCTTTTTAACGGGGGAGAGAAGGGGGGCTGGGACCTAAACGTCTATTTTTAAACCTATAGTGTCAGGAATACACGTTTCTATTTTTTGACACTATAGTGTTCCTCGTAACGGTTAACACCTGATTTGTAATTGAAGACGCAAAATTTGGAGGCCTGCATACCCTTTTATACATATTGCCATGCTACGTAAACACACATAAAAAATACTACCCTATTTAAAAAGAAAAAAAAACAAAACATGTATTTAACTATACTCTGAAGACTTACAACAGAGCTCACAGTGAATATGCACACAGAAACATTAATTCACTTTACATGCACATACAATCAAATACACGGTACATCTACACCAACATTTATATTGGTCTACAGGGGGCCCAGGTCCTAATTTTGCCCAGGGGCCCTGACCACTGGAAGGCCCATGAACAATTGCACTCACATAGCAGAGAGGGTGCAACAATTAGTTCACTCTGATCTAGTGACTATGATTAATAGTCTACTATGACTATGACTTACATTCTAGCAATAATCTGATTGGCTGAAAACCCAATGAAGACAATCAAGATGCAGCAAATACTAATGTGCTTTTATTTACTTGTTATTCTTCAAACGTGCAGGTTTTTTTTTTTTTTACACACCCATTTATAATTCACTTACAGGGTTTTTCACCAAGCTCTACAATTTAGCAAATTAACTACAAATTCTAAAACTAAGGTTGAAATAGCCAAGCTGTGTCTCAAGATAAGTTGGAGATTTTTTTTGCACAAATTTTACAATTTGGATTTAATTTGCTAAGCTTCTGTCATTAGCGATTAACCCGGTGTCACTAAATGTTATAGAAAGACCATTTGTTATAACAACATAACTGCCTTTTAAAGCATGAAGCTTGCACCTTTGGCCAAGGCTGTATATTCTCAACTTCCGCATTTGTAACTTGTGCACCTGGTATCCTCATAAGAAAGCATGCACGTTTTTTGTTTTTTTAAAACGCAGTAACCATCCTATAATTGTAGGGTCTCAAATACATTCAACATCTGAAGCTAAAACAGGGAATTTCTTTAGCTCAACTTCAATTTAATGTGCTATCAAAAAAAACGTTACCCCTGTGAGGTAAACAATGACCTCTCTTGCTGCTGCTATTAGGTAATCACCTCTGTGTCTCAAAGGGTTAAGCTATCAGCAATAGGAGATGCTATTTGTAGGCTGATTTTAATATTCAGTTTATTTCTTCCTCAAACATTTATTATTCATCTTATTCAGACAGCTCCTCAGTAAAATAGGCTTCAGATTGCAGTGACAGGTCAATCAGAAATGATTCCCTTGGTGTAATTTAACCATTAACCTTCCACAGGGTATGGAACCACAATGCAATCATTGTATCAAGGGTGTATAGAGGGATTATTTATTAAGGTTGAGACAAGCCACAGGCCTGGAAAGAAGGTTATTTGTCAATCAACCATGGTTTGCTACAAGGCATATACCCATTGATTTCAATATCTCAGGAAAACTTTCAATCTGTTACACACTCACCTATGGTAAACTTGCACATGTTTCTGGGATAAATTGGGTCAGGCTGGCATTGATCCACCCAAATAAAATTATATCCTAGGACTTAGTTTTTCTCTACATAGTTTTTTCTGCCTTTTGTTCTGTTTTGTCGCAGCTTGAAAGAGGAAGTAATGTGTGGGGAGGGGAGTTTTATTGTACCTAACTCTTTTTCTGATTGGTTGTTTTTTCTCTGTGTTAATGTGCTGCTGTGGAGTTCTAGTAAAGCAAATATTTGCCTCTTGTCATTAATAAAATTAAGCTTATAGGTACACTAAAACTAGCATAATCTACAATTGACGGTTGTGATTGACTTAGATTATAGAGACAATCTAGTCTAGTCAATCAAGTTTGATACAAATTAAAGAACTACCCCAACCACCATGACCACCAGGATATACTTGACGTTGTATTAACTTGTAATTTAGGCTTGGGTCTGAAACCTAGAAAAATTGTAAAGATGTAGAACAGGAACTAACACTCTTGACACCATGACCACTTCAATAGATTTAATTGGTTGTGGTGCCCGGGTCCTGCATCCCTACTAAACCATGAGTAACGGTTTAGTAGAAATTCTCTGTCCACATAGTCCTGAAACATAACTCTGCCTCCACCGTATCATCATTGGAGGCCAAGTTTCAGTCTGTCAGGGTCCGATAATCTCTCCAAAGTGGTGAGTAAACCATTTAGTATTAATGACAGACCCGGCACCCACAGTCTCTAGCCACCATAACCACTTCAATCAGTAGAAGTGTTTATAGCTCCTATTGTGTCCCTTAAATTATTATTTCCTTACTGATACACAATGATTGACACACACTTTTATGTTATTTCATGAATATACATACTAAAACACTGATACATGCGCACACATTGTTGCATTTCATCACACACAGTATTGATTATTGTAGCAGCTATTCTGAGCAATGTTAAAATATGCGTTCCTATATGCTGAGCTCACCACTCAAAGTCAGCCTCCGTGCATACACAGGGTTCCGAAGACATTGCGCCTGCATATTTTCCCTGCATACATTTACGCTCTGATCTTCGTTTCTTGTACGTTCGTTTTGCTCCCATTATACATGCTTGTCCCTGGAACAGAGAAAGGAATAAAATGTATATATACGGTAAAATTGATATAATCTGTCAAAGAATTGCACGGTAAAATCAGCAGTTTAAACAACGATACCGGAGGCATAAAAATCTTACTACACAATACGTTTTTTAACTGTGTCAATATGTGTGTTTATAAACCTATTTGGAAAGTAATTATATATGTGTGCAAGTGCAAGTATAACAGGCGTCAGTTCTTAACCCCTTAATGACACAACTTCTGGAATAAAAGGGAATCATGACGGAATATATCCGTCGTCTGTCCTTAAGAGGTTAAACAATACAATATATTCAAAAAGTGTTTTCATTTACAAATCTTCATGGTTAAGAACGGTTTAAAAATTTGAGACTGCGGATATGTTGCCATACTCTAGTGGCAGCTGAAACAAACAAGCACAAATAGTTTGCCATATTTTTTTTTTCTTATATATTTTATTTTAGCAATTTAAATTCCACAAAACACAAAATATTTTTTACACAGAAACCATCAATTCCTGTTTGAATTTCATTTTTATATGGGGAAAAAAATGCTCTTACAAAAGTGCTACATTTTACTTTTTTGCCAAAAATCGAATAAATAAGAAAAAAAATCATTTGAAACAAAATGGTGGTAAAACTTGCATTTCATTAAGACATCACATTGAATAAGACATTGTTGATCCATTGCTATTCACCAAACCACCTTCTGTCTGTATATACTTTTTTTAGCTCCTGTTTTTGATTAGAATCTATTTTTTACTTTAAATAACATCTTTCCAATAGCTGCAGCTCAGATATGCACAGCTAGTCATTGCCATTAATCTTCATCACATTGCACATTGCAATGGATTAAAAGAGCATGTGACATGTGGTAGTCGAGAGACACAGTTCAGGGACAATTATTTCCCTCACAGAGAACTAAAATATTTAACCCTTTTAGTGTCAGTTCATTACACCCCACTTAATGTTTAAATAATAGTTCAAAACAGAAAGCTTATTCATCGTGTAATCAGTTAACATCACTGAATTTTCCCACAAAAGATTCTCTCTACAGTAAAACAGTTTACTTTTTTTTTTTACAGTTTAATAAATCTAAAAAAAAAATCTAAATTGGGCTGTGGTATTTCTTTTACACCCCACAGAGAGTAGGAGTGCTCATTATTTGTCCTTTTAATAGTTTATAGATCCCTACTAGTTCGCAAATGTTTATTCCCTGTGCATTTTAAATTAACACGTGCAATTTGTCCAATTTTATAAGTAAATCAAGGTTTACTTTTTCGTGCAGAACTTTAAATTAAGCAGACTTGCCTGAAATTTTTTTTTTTTTAATTATGCTCTTCCTAATTGCATGACTATGAAAAAAAAGAAGATTTATTGGATACAAAATAAATGGTGTTGAATCCTCAGGACATAATTGGGGGGAGGGGGGGAATAAACTTTCTAAATTTATAGAACAATATCCTAGGTTAACAAGGCAGACAGCAGCCTGGGCAATGTACAACTCCCTGTGGCTAACACACACTTGTACATGTTAAACTTTCCCATTATAAATCTTCAAAATGTAACATGAAACCATTTTGTTATTTTCTAAGACACCTCTATGATCCATCACTGGCAGGCTGTACAATATTAGGTCTGACGGTAGCCTCAAGCAGCTGACAAGTTGGAATCAAAATCTGACAAGATGTGCTCTAGCTGAATGTGTAGATGTCAGGCTTGGCTGCAGAAAACACGAGTAAAAGATGGGACTCATACAGAAAACAATTCTCAGCCGTCAACGGTGCAATCAGAGCCGTGAAAATAATACTTTGCCTCAAAATCCAAAGAGGCAGCAAAATATCAAATTGTTAAAAAGGTTTTCCTGTTACATGTATGAATCGCAACCAACGCGTTTCACTATTTCGAAATATAGGCATTGGATTCAAATGTCTAACGAGATTATGATAGATCTTGATTATTATAGATCATTAAAATCATATTTCTTACTCAACATAAATTTTAAATCTTTTTAATTGGTTTTTGAAAATAAATGAATAGGTCATGGAAAAAAATTAGATTACGATTCTTAAAAATTTTGCAAAATAATAATTTCCATTTGCAAACATGAAAATGTGTATGTATTCACTGGATAGGATGCATTTATGACCACATACTAAATCTGTCTTTCATTTTGAGACCACCTGGTACTTGTTTCTGGGACGACATTTTCAAACATGCAAAACATGCAATGTTGTTAGTGAATAATCCATTGGTATCAGATTATAAGGGACAAATTATTGTATCAATATACTTATTGAATGCTAATGACTCAAATTCACTTGTAAGTGGCAAAGAAAAGTTATCAAGAAATATTTTTTCATTGTGTGACACACAATTGCTTTGAGAAACACTATTTGTTATTAAATTTAGTCCGGTTGACAGGTGCCTCTAATTATTTATGATTAACTAACACCATCTAATTCATTTTCAATTAAACATCTGTAAGCAAAAGGTAGATGGTTGTAAACGTCTTAAAAGACGACATTTAAAGGAGAGATAATGGCGCTCTGTTGATTTTTGAAACATAATGCATTGCAGCTTGTATTTCCTATGCACGCATTGTATTTATCTGATGCATTTAAATACCTATCACATTGTACTTGGCGTTAAATTTCAAAAAGGTATAATACTGTTAATATGGAAGGTGATAAAAAAATAAACATTCAAGCGAGATCATTGATTTTTCAATGACTTTTTCAAATACATTTTGAACATGGTCTATTGCAATATTTCTACAAAAAAATCATTAATTAATTATTATTGAAGACAATGCAAGTCTTCCCTGGTTTTTCTTCTATCAGAGCCTTCCCTGTTTTTTTGTAGGGGAGCGCCAACACTATAATTAGATTTAGTTTAAGCCAATGGAAAGAATGAGGCTATAGATATTTTAAAGCCCTGCTACATACATTCATTGGATGTTAAAGGTAATATACAATATGTGTATTATTTATTAAACCTTTTCACACAGGTGATTGCCTTGCCTCAGACAGAAACTTTGCCACCTAAGAACAAAAATAAACCCCGGAAAAAAAATATTACACACTATATAATGCAGATTGGTGAAATCTCTAGCCAACAAAAAAAAATCACTGTGTGTTTATAGATCAGAACAGTCAAGCAGCCTGTATCCAAGAGAGGCTTCTATCTGGAAAAAAACTACTCACTCTCAAAAAGCAATAATCCCAAACTTCGCCCTTCTATTCTCAATTAATGAAGTGTTTAATAACAAAAGTGAATCAAGCCAAGAATTTGTCCTCACAAAGCACTAGGGGGTGATGAGAAATCAGGACATGCAGCATTCTAGCAAAGATTATTCCGTTATTCTGGACATTCAAACTCTTCTCTGATTTAATTAACTGAAGATTTCTTTCAGTGGCTATATTTTCTATCCATGTGAGCACTGATCGAATGTGACCTGTGAACTGAGTCTGTAATACTCTTTACTATACAGTATGAAGAAGAGTACGTGCAATTTAAGGCTTACAGTTTAATCTAGAGTGTGAGATATGCATCATGCAAGCAGTAATTTTACTGCTACTATGTCCAATGTGTCTGAGTGCCAATAACACTTTTATAAGAGCATAATAATTCATGTACTTGGTTGCAGTAAAAAATGAATAGCTGGTAAAAGTCATTTAAATCTGTGAAGCATTCTGTGGTCTTAAACAAAAAATGTGACAATGCTTTGTGCACTACAAGAGTTCTTGAGTTTTAGAAGTGGCCAATTTGAAGCCTACAAGAGGATAAAGTCAATATATTTTTCTTTACCTTTGTTAACAAAACCAGGGTAATTACTGGTAGCTTAACAAACTCCATCCCATGCAAGGCCTTGAGTGTTAATATTTAGGAGAAATTGTTAGCTCAATGTTATTATAGCAGAACAAAATATATTGACGCGGTATAAAGTATGTATTCACAATGTGTGGTATTAATATAACGTGCAAAGAAGGAACAAATGGTAGGGAAAATAAAAAAGAAAGAAATAAGAACAGAAATCAAGCCAAATGGATATGGTGGTAATTGGATTTGTACCTTTTACCCTAACTATTTATACTCCTTTATTTACAGTCGGATAAAAGGTTAACCCTTTACTATTTTAACACATAATTTATAATTGCCAACAGTGACCTTGGTTTGTAACATGTAAGGGCTTCATTTTGGAGGTCATGGAGGACACATTGGCCAGTTGCTTTAGCCCTGCACTGGGCATATTTTTAAAGAGCTTAAATGTGTTCATTGTCAGAGTTATTGTGTAAGACTGAAACTAAATGATGCTGTAAAGTCACTACTTAGCAGATGTGACTCCATTTTGCAGCCTGCTAGTAGCAGAAAATAAAAAGACCCATTGTTGTTTTCTTTTTTGCTCAATTCTGTGCCTGCTCCTAAACTGTGGAATGTAACGAATGTAAACACTCTGGCCAGAGATAAGACATATCTTAGTAGAAAGTGTTAGGAAGAAAGGAGGGGGGTGAGAAAGCCCAAGCCCACATATGTATACTTTGCTATATAATTAAGTTTAATTATATATAAAATAGTTCTAAATTAATAATTTTAATAAATTCATAGATAAAATCCTAATGAATAAATATCATTATTATTAAACTAGCATTAGCTAGAGGTGTGTAAAAAGACATTTATACATAATATGTTATGACATATGACTAACAGAGACACGCATAGCCCCATACAATAGAGCAGTGTAACTGGAAAACCAGACAGATACAAAATTGACAAGAAGACATACTCCTTAACAATAATTAATTAAAAGTGTGAGAGAAGTCTATAATAATAGGATTTCTACAAGATGCCATTGTAGGACTGTGTTGAACTAAAGTCCAGATTCATCAAATAAAATGGCAGCTAGCTGTCTAGTTAGAAGCTACCAGGATCCTTTGTAACGTGACAGCCATTTATGACTGATTGGCTATAAAGATAACGGTTTTCCACTTCTTTTCCTCATGGATTTCAATTACCCCTTAGACAAAGTGGTTATTGGAATTAGTGATACAAATATTAATGGAGAACTGGTACCATCCTCTGGTCATAATCTATAAAAGCAATCATAACAATAAGGTACATCCATCTAATCCCATTGGTCACTTTAAAAAGATGATGCGAAAAACATAGAGAAATGGAGTTCCTTGAAAGTGAAAAGAGTCAAGAAAACATTCAAAAGAAACAGACCCTTAAAGGATTACACTCCTGGGAATCACACTCTTGCATCACACTCTTGGGAATACTTACTCTAACACATTATTATTTCCATCTGGAATTCTTGGGACTCTGAATTTCTTTGTTAGACAGAGAAAAAAACAAGTAAATAGAGAGGTGAGAATGGGCAACAACTCAATTAGCCTGCCCTTCGGTAGGTCCCCGCTCAGATCTCAAGCTGACTTTAGCTCAACTTGTGCCATTACAAAGAGAACATATCTGAAGCATATCAGACTGGTCTCACCTGTATGGGCAGTCCAGATCAAAAATGCCAGCCAATTCCCTCTGCACAAGAGATATGGCAACCCCAGACAATCGTTTCAACCTTGTAAGGTATCATCAGTGAGGTATAGCCAATATCCCTCTAGGCACCTTAAGCAAGGGGTCCATGTCTAGATTGCCCTTTAAACTTAAGGAGAGACAAAACAAGTAGCAAGAGAGGTGAGAATGGGTAACAGCTCAATTAGCTTGCCCTTTGGTTTGTCCCTGCTCAGATCTCAAGCTGGTTTTAGCTCAACTTGTGCCATTACAGAGAGAACATATCTGAGGCATATCAGACTGGTCTCACCTGTATGGGCAGTCCAGATCCAAAATGCCAGCAAATTCCCTCTGCACGAGAGATACGGCAACCCCAGATGATCCTTTCAACCTTGCAAGGTATCATCGGTGAGGTATAGCCAATATCCCTCTAGGCACCTTAAGCAAGGGGTCCACGTCTGGATTGCCCTTTAAACTGAAGGAGAGACAAAACAAGTAGCAAGAAAGGTGAGAATGGTTAACAGCTCAATTAGCTTTCCCTTTGGTGGGTCCCCGCTCAGATCTCAAGCTGGTTTTAGCTCAATGTGTGCCAATACAGAGAAAACATATCTGAAGCATATCAAACTGGTCCCACCCGTACGGGCAGTCCAGATCCGAAATGCCAGCAAATTCCCTCTGCACGAGAGATATCAAGGGGAAACCGTGGCAAAATATTGATTTTTTTAATATTAATAAAAATTATTATTTAATTTTGATAGTTTTTATAAAAAATTATGTTTAATATTTATTATCCCATAAATATGTTCACATCATTATATGCTTACTTACAGAGATTATTTTCATATGCTAGTGGCATTTTTAAAAGACTGCATTTTAAGAAATGCCACCAGTCCCTTACAGCATGCCAACCATTTGACTATGTTTATTTACCTTTTAGGTCATGTTTACTAAATGTAGTATCAAGACTCTAGATAGAGACTGCACTTGCCAATAAATCTCTTGAACAGAGTACTCAATGGCTAGTATCCCAGCAGTAATCATGCGATTACGGAATTGAGAAGCTGTCATGTATTCATCCGCACATAAAATTGTGGTTAATGGAATTTACCGTCCTGACAGGAAAAGTTGTACCGAGCAGCATTACCATCCTGACAGGAAAAATTGTGCTGAGCAGCAATCATGCACATGGAAACCTGGTAATTGCTTTGGGGGTTAAAGGCCGGTTACGGCCAATCGGATCCACAGGAGGGGTATTTAAACCCAATTCTCCTTTTGCTCATTGCCCAGTCATGGTTTCATCCTGATGGTAATCCAAGAGTGCGTTCCTGATCTTGATTTTCTGGTGTTTGACTTTTGGCTTTCCCTCATCGTTGTGTCTGATTCTGTGTTCCTGACCTCGGCAAGTATTTTGACTATTCTTGGATACGTTAAGTCCGGCCATTCTAAGGACAGGCTGGATCAACTTGTAATCCTGACAGAAACTCTCAAAAATGGATAATAAATGGAACTTGGATATGGTCTTTCCATTCACTTTATTCCTACTGATTGCTACATTGTATTTATTTTTCTACTATATCGCTTCTAAAACTTTTCCATCTCGAAATATTACCCTTGTATAAACAAATAAAAAATATAATAAAATGGTTTATTAACATCATTTCAGTTTTTAGTGTCCATAAACTGCAATTTATAAAGGAAAATTCTATTGGTTCTAAAATGCATTTAATGTTTCAAATCGATTTTATTCTTATTAACTTGACAATGAATTGGCTAGTAGATAACAACTTGGTCATAACAATGCATTCTGGCATGGGGTGGCAGGACATTATTCATCAGGACCCGATCTTGTGTTAAGACCTATATGATTGGGTGGGATGCATTTTTATTGCTTCTCTCCAAGATTCAACATTGGTGGAGAAAAGAGAGGATACAAAATCAAATGTAGTATATGTATCACTCTTGCGAATACAGTAAGATGAGGGATGAGGTGAAAGGCAATTCTCAAGGTATTCACTCTCTTTATTTATTGATTGATTGGTTTCCTTTTCTTGTTTCCTTTCCACAATTGTTGCTAATATTTTTTTACACAAACTAACCATGCACATTTTAGCACAATTTGGGAATAAAAAACAGTATTTGCAATTTACTAAATTATTAATTTGCTTTTTTTTAGTTTGACTTTTTTTACCCAATTTGTGTAATTCTGTTAAAATTTCAGAGATACGAACTTTACCCTCAAAACCTTGATAATTTGATTTCCAGATCAATATGATGACTTCCAAGAAGACCACATTTTCCATTAATAATTTGATTTATTTTCCAGTTTTCAAAGCTTAATAATTAACTTTATCCACCACTGCTTGTTTTGTGCAACGTTTAATCCCAGGTAAAGGGACAAAAACCAAGCAAAGCCCTTTTCAACTCACAATATGCTATCGTAAGTGGAATGCAACAAGCTTGAATTAGAATATAATTACGTAGTTCACAACGGGTTTTGCTCAAAGGAAATTATAATCATGCATGCATTGACCCAAACATATGATTTATTTCACATGCATTTCTTGAAAAAAAAATGTATATCTAGAATCTAATGCTAAACCCTGTAATGTTATAATCTATTATGGATTATATACACATTGAAATAAGAGTTTGAAATATAAATTCACAGGCATCATTTATTGAATATGTGTGCGTGGGTGTATGTATCTCCCTCTCTTTCATATATTGCACCAAATGTTATATAACATATGAAATTTAAATTATTTTACAATACTTTGTTCTCTTATCTGATTATTTTCTTAATGTATTAGAATTCTCATTTTTTAAGTATAATAATTCTGTATACATATGGTTTATAAGCTTATATGTACATATATATATATATATATATATATATACATTCTTGTTTAACATTTGTCTAGTTTTACATTTTATTATTTATTTCATATACTTTTAAACATTGTAATAAAGTTAGATACTCTTTGTATACATGTTTTTAATTATATCCTTTAAACCCTCATCTTATACCTCTTTTTCTTCTATATATTCATGGACTAATTTCTATGGACTTCGAAGTTGCTATCTAACCGGGCTGTGGAACACAGTTGACACGCAAGCGTCATTGCGTCTATGACGCGATGACGTCAGCGAACATCTCTATGAAACAAGGAAGTTTCTTCAACCTGGAATAAGTGGAATGCAAGTATGGAACGCATGACATCATCATGCATTGACGCATTGACGTCAAATGAGGTGAAACCTGGAAGATATTTAAATCCAGTTGAAAAAATGAAGGACCAATAAGAATACTACATAGAAGATCAAGATGGGTATTTAAAGATGGGGATAGAAAGGGGGTTTGTTGTGGTCACTTTTGAACTTTGTATACACTGCAAAGACTGTCCATGAGGAAGTCCCATTAGGGTTGAAACTCGTAGGACTTGTGATAATACTGCACACTTGTTATTATTAACCTTAATGTAAATGAACAAATCTTTTTCTGTACTTCACTTGGTTTTTTATTCACTTTGTTGATGCTAATTGATTTACCAACCGGAGACCTAGGAAGCCACCTGAGGATATACACCACTCTGAAGGTATCCCTACAGTCCAGAGATTTGGAGGTCTGAGAAGACTTATGTTATTCGGAAGGCACATTTTCTTTTAGCAATAGTGAGTTGCCAATTGTACCAAAATGCTTTTCAATTGCATAAACATTCTGCACTATGTTGTGCAACTTTTATTTCCCTTTAGCAGGATGACCCCTATGGTTTTTATATTTTTCCTATTTTCACAGGTCAGTAGCAATCCTTCTTAGAGTGGACAGTAGCTGGATGAAGCAAGAAGCAAGAGAGTAGGCAAGAACTGCCTGGCACCAGATTATCAACTTCAGGGTTCCACTGTTCAAAGATGGTTTAACCTTTAAAAGTAAAATTGTCCCTAGACACTCTTGACCCAATCACTGCTTCATTGAAGTTGTTATGTGAATGGTAGTTTTGCTTTCACTTTGAAACATGTGCTGTTCAAGATATTGTTTCACATACATATAGTAAACTTCCTAACTTTGAGGAGAGGTGCAATATTGCAACAGCTAAAACAAAAATATAGAATGGTACTTTCATATCACACAAGCTTTCATTTTCTGACATCATCGATAGTCTTCCTGCCATTATTCACATCAAAATATCAACCAAACTTTGGTTTAATTTATTTTCTACCAATACATTTTTGTATATACCTTGGTTTATTTCTCATTTTTTTTTCTACCAACATATTTATTAGGTCCTAGGATATTTTACTGCACTTTAATTGCATATTTTCTTTGGTGTATTTTCATGTATACACATTACTGTAGCTAAAGGCTACCACTAGCTATTGCAGATTGTGCAATGATTTAGTGCAGATATTACTAGACAATGGTCTGTAACACTCCAAAATAGGATCTATTTTAGCCCTATACTTTATTAAAGCGTCTATAGGGTTCTCCAACATATTCTCTGATTGACAAGTTATTAATTAGAGAATATATATACATTGGTTTCTCACTATATCTACGAATATTAGAATGCATTTACTTTAGTATATCAATTAGAGCATATACATACATTGGTTTATCATTATACCCATGAATATTATCATATATATATATATTTTAGTTGATTATTATTTCTAGGTATATTATTTATATTAAGTTATTCTCACTAGATTTTAGTATTATCATTAAAAGTTATATTTTAATTAGTTAGGACACTCATTTCTGCTTTTGTTTATCTCTTCAGTCCATGGGTTAACCCCTTAACGAGTGTTCCTCAAGCTTCATTCTTTCTGTTTTGTGCTTTTTAGAATCTGAATCAAGATATATAATCAACACTATGTATTGTAATCTTAAAAAAAAAAAAAATGCTAACAAGCATTCAGTGACAGCGATGATCAGAAATAGTCCAATGAGTTTGAATGTGATTATTCAACATGGAATTTGCCTGCCCAAATAACCCTTTTACCATTGAGGTTAGCTTTTGAACTCTAACATAAAACAAATTATATTTTTCATTGAGTGCAAAGCTTTGACATGTTGAGAAAAACTACTTCCTAATCATAGTACGAGCAGGGTACAAGACAAAAAAGTGAAAACAGTAAGGCATGTCAGTATTTAAAATTCTGTACCTTCCAACAGCTCTGTATCCGGTGGTGACATCATGAGCTTGGGGCCTAATCCATGGACCCAGGTTAGTTCCCTGGATACTGGGGAAATGTCCTCATCAAGCACATAATTGCACACCATACCATACCAGGCTATAAACCCCCACTTCTGTCAGACAATGCATTTTTGACCTGACCTTCCCCTTTCTCAGGCAGGCTTACTACCTTGTCACTGCTTTTTTCCTAGCCTATACCCCCAGTCCCTGATCCTCACATGGGACATTTTAGAGGTAGTATGGTATTCAGAAATAATGCTTAACATGATACAAGAAGGTGATGCTACAAGATGATTCAGGGAGTGAAGACTAGCCAGAATTCCTAAGCAAAATGTGACAGATACATCTATTAGCAAAAAACGAGTATGGCGTTGCGACAATAAATATACAGCACAATGCTAGCAGGACAGCTGGAGGTTTGAACAGCTGATTTTGATAATTTAATAAATAAGTGACAAAAAGGGAAATATGCAACAATTACTTGGCTGGGTAAAAGCATGGTGCTCATTTGTTACCCATTTAATGTTGACCAGAAAGATTGTTGAAGAGTGATAGGAAGGCAGTTAAAAGTCAATGTATTAAATGCATAATAATAGTTATAATATGTCCATAATTATGACAATTCATAAACTGTACCTGACTATGAAGTTGCCAAGGAAGGTAATCTTCTGGGGTACACCGTCTATCAAATATTGACTTGTAGTCCACTTTAACTAGTTGCCACTCTGACCGGTGACCGAAATGCCCAAAGACTCTGTATAAGAAGGAATCAGATGCAGTCAGACTATATTTTATAGGTATTTGTATAGCAAAGATAGCATATGGAAAAAATCAAAAGGAAGGAGATCATGGGGCAATTCCAAGGTACAAAAATGTGCAATCTATCCTGGATCTCCATTGTAGAGCTGATATCTGGCCAAGCTTCTTGCAGGAATTAAGGAACATCTACCATAGTTTGGTTTTACTAGTATAAATTCTCATTAACAAACACATTTGAATGTAAGAATTTGTAGACCAGTAATTCTTAAAAGTAAGGCTATGTGTTAAAAAATGGATTTTTGACAAAAAGAACCACTGACCTAGAGGACCCATGTGATTCTTCTTCTTTTGAGAATCACATGAACTCATTACAAGATTTACAAGGTGAGTTATAATATTTTTGCCAAAAATGATTAGAATACACATTTGATATACATTCCAGGAACAGATCCTCCATTGATAAATAGATTGTGTTCTGCAAAACCTCCTTACTCTCTTCTACATGCCATATGCTGTTTGTTAATAGAGTCATAGATGAATCAATAATATTAAATATTAAAAATACTATTATGAAATGATGTCTACATTTTAAGGCCTATCAGCAATTTGTAATTATTTCTGTGAGTAGATGAAAAATTATACTTTAAACACATTTCTCTAGGGGTGTATACATCAACGGCAACAGTGGAAAAACATAAATCAAGAGATAGGAAGGTGTAGCTGTGGACTTAATGCCCCAAAGACATTTGTGCTTAAAAACCTTTTCAAAATGTTAAACAATAGGAAAACAAATATTCTGGTGATCATTTTGTTTTGGTCTTTTTCAAAAAGTTTGTTCTATTAATGGCCATACTTACGTCATAATTAGCGTCTCTTCTCCTGGTTCTCCAAGAACACCATCCACAAACAGGGGGTTTGATGTGAAAGTATATTTACTCCATGATCTACCTTCATCAAAACTTAGCCTGCAGCAAATTTAAAAAAAAATGTCAATACCAGCATTAATCTTATCATCTTCAGCATCAAACATAGATAATTTCTGCTTTATCCAAAACATTCTACAGTGACACTACATCTGAGTGCACTCGTTATTCTATAAAAAAAAAAGGTTGAACATTATTTTCAGGCATTAGTCAAAATTCAACTAATTAAAACCCACATATTTCTACATTTAATTACGAAGGATGTGTGTGATAAAAATAAAGGGTTTTATATAGGTCTTGAAATGTTTATTTACTTAATAATTTAATTTCACATTTGCCAAAATTTGGGATATTAATTTTGTGAAAGACATGCTCTTACACGCAATCACGAAAGGAAAACACGACAACAAATTTTAAGGCACAGCCACTAAGTTTCTATTGCTTTTTCTGTTTTTATTAATTATGCTATTGCTATGCATTTGGTTGCAGTTCCATATGTAAATCTGCAGATCAATTAAACTGTGACCTTTCCACAGTATAATATATAAAATATATAATGAAACATGTCTGGATCTTGCTACAGATATTAAATCAACTCAAGGTTATTAACCCCAGCTTATAAGGTTAAATTTAACTTTCAAACGGCAAACATAAATTGATGAATTCTAATATTCAATGCACAACAGAATAAACGAGTTTGGCAATCTACTGTGATTAAAGGTCAAATATTGCAATGCAACTTTCCTATATATTCTGTAACATATGGGACATAAGAAGAACATGTTGAAGTATTTACACTCAATAAAACCTATTTTTATTATTTAGTGTAAATTTATGTAAATGTTTTGTGGAAACATTTGGCCTCCTGATAGAAATCTAGAACCAAGACGTTGTGAATTAATTATTCATCTCTAAATTCTACACATTTGAATACTCATTCTTTTCATTAAAAGTGCAGTCTTAATACACTGGTTTTGGTGCATGGACGCTGTGTCCTTTCTCTGAAAATATCGAATATTACCATTATTAAGAAAATGTTTTGCATTGCAAGAGATGGAGTCGACAACATCTGGAGTGCTGATGGTTGCCTATACCTACTTTAGTGGCTGTCTGGCAGCCACTAGAGGTGCTTCCTCCTTCAAGATATGTTTTTCAAATGTCTTTACATTCAGTCTATTATACACAGCATGACAAAGCAGATTGAGTCTAATATTTCTCATGTACAAGCACTGGATTCAATTATTCTCTAAAAGAACCAATAGATTAGGTCCACAATAATTATCCATTATTGTTCATCAAGCTTCCGCAAGGAGACTGTCTCCGAAATAGGGTATGGGCATGTGTATGGCTTTTTCACATTTTATTTTCTTTAACATTATTCAAAACATTATTTTTCAAGCATTAAAAACAGTGTGATGTGTACATATTAATATAAAAGCATTCACAATTAAATACATATGAAGCATATATATTTAATTTAAAGAGTATATTTAGTTTTGTAAGTTCCCAAGTACTCATGGGTTCTGAGTGTTGTAATTACTTGGCATTATCTTCCTCACTTTATTGACCTCATAAGGATCAACGGCTAAGCTGATTATTGGGTCACTTTTTTTTTTTTTAAATATTACCATAAAGTTTTTCACTCAAAAGCAAATATTTTCATTTGAGGCAGAAAATGTGTTAAATAAGTACTTTGGGGGGGGCGGGGCCGGACCGCCAAGCAGAGCAGACCCATGGCACTATAGCTCCTGCTATGTTCAGGCAATTTGGTCCCAAAAACACAACTTCTGGAGCTGAGTCACGACAGGCAACTGCAATGAGAAGTGCCAGTACTGGAGAACAATCAGCGACATGATTCTGGGCCCCCTTTTGGGGGGAACACGGAACCCTAAGACCGAGGCCTAGTCAAGCCTATCCAGGTGGTGAGTAGGGTGGACGGCCGCCGCCCTGCTATCCTGCCTGGCTGCAGAATGGGGGTCCCCTAACTCAGTGAGGTGATGGCCCTGCTTCCCCCCCTTTGGGCCGGTGGGGGTCATCCCGCCCTACCCTGGGGCTCTTACCCGAACGGAGACTTCACCTCGGAGACATCACCTAAGATGGCGTCTGGGCCTGACCGGCGCGCTATGGAGGAAGAGGCCCCTCCTTGGGGCTCTTGGCGCTCAGCGGGCTACTCAGAGAGAAATAATTTGAGCAACCTACCTAACCTGAGACCCGACCTGGAGTGCTCCAATCGACACCGAGGACCTTGAGCGGAGACCAGCTGACTGGCAAAGCGGCTCCAAGGGTACTCAGGCTGCAAGCTGGCACGATCTGGTGAAGCCGAGCCACACACACGATGGCCGCGGTTCACTATGAAGACCTCACACATACCCAGCTCCCAACCGCAACCGACTGATACCGCCTGACAAGCTACACACACAGCTTAATTATTCACAGATGGAGCTGAGAAACACAGAACTGTGACCTGCCAGTGATGGGAGTTGGCTGCTCTCTGCACAGGGACTGGGGCTGCCTACTTTCTGCCTCCTGTATAACCACAATCAGGATCACGTCCACCTCTCCTCAGGGAGGAGAGGCTCTGTCCGGGGACCCAGGGTTCTTTAACCACGGTGGCATAAATTTTCCTTCTTTTTTTTTTTTTTTTTTTCAAGCAACACTAACCATGCCATCTTGCCTAGCAAACCTGTCTCTCTCACTCAATCTATATTAATCATGATTTCAGTTTTAGCCTGCACTTCCATCTCTCCAGCCTGTTAATTTAGCTAATATGTCTAAACAGATTTACAATTAACCTACTCAGACAAATAACTGTACTGCATGTATACAATCTGTTAGCTCTTGACGCAAAATGCTAATAATATGCTCAGATAGTGCAGTGATGTGACCTTATGTACCAAGCAAGTCTCAGCTATGTCCAGCTAGCATGTTAATCCCCATAGGCTGCATGATTGACCAGTTTACTGGATTACTAAATATTGAGACAGGCGGATCTTTTGTGCAACCATGATTCAATGTTTAACCTCTAACATGTTTCCCATCCTGAATATAAAAAAAAACCTGTGCTTTGTATTTTAATGCCATACCTATGTTAATGTATGTTTCCGTATCTGCTTGCACCAGCTATCGTAGCAGTGCAAACATGATTGTTCACGCTAAGCACAAATAAAATAAAGAATAATAAAAAAAATATGTACTTTGATTGCTGAACAGAACGTGACATATAGTTATTCTATCTCATACCCAATGAGGCAGCACCGATGTATCAACATTTGCAATTTTTCATACGTGTCAAAAAATTCTAAATTGAATAACTGGTGGAAGGTGTGGACAGGCTTTATTAGAAGCATTGTGGTATGACCTCTCTATGAGTGGCTTCTTTTTCTACAGAACGCCTACACAATAAGAATTCACTTTAGTTGTCAGATAATAATAAAAAAAACAACAGTTGGCACGATTCACTGCACTTTTTGAACACCTCAGAGAAGCAATTTTATTATTATCTTCTTATAATAGATTAGGTATTTGATTAGATTACAATGCACACAGGAGCACCCTGGAGGCATTCCTCACCATTTTCCAAGATCTGTATTGCTTTCTTCGTGTCATGCAAAATGAATTTTTTTTAACAAAGTATAACTTGACAAACTTAGCACAAAACAAATGTTCACCCAAGTAACACTGTTCTTAGATGACATAATTTTTTGTAAAATCCAAGTAATATTTTTCTAGTCATTTTTTTAACCCATCAAATAGATGTTTTTTTGTTTTGTTTTATCCTTGTTTATAACCTAGATCTAGAACTTCTGAAAATTAAAGTCTTTGTGGCATCTTTAGCCAAAGATTGAGTTTCCAAAATAAATATCAACTGTAAATAATCTTGGCTCAGTGCGTGTCAGTATCTTCCTAAAGCAATACAACAATTTAGAGGGAAACTATAGTGCCAGGAAAAGTGCCCCATCCCTTCCCGTGGTACAGAAGGGGTTAGAAACCTCTTCTGCTACTTACCTTAGTCCAGCGTCTCATTGAACTCATTTCCATATGAACATACTCCTTTGCGGTAGACTGGTGTGTGCAGATCTGTGTTTAAAGGGAAACTATAGCGCTAGGAAAACAAAGTTGTTAAAAGCCCCTTCTGTCACTTACCTAATTCCCTCTATGCTGGCTTGGACTCCGTCTCTGCTCCTCCCCCACCGACATCAGCCAGAAGGGGAGACCTAACGCGCATGTGCAGCAATGGCCACGCTCGCATTAGGACTTGCCCCATAGGAAACATTATACATGGGGTTTCGGGTGACGCTGGATGTCCTCATGCAAAGCGTGAGGACATCCAGCATCAGTTAGGCAATTAAAAGTCACCTAATGACCCAGAAGTCCTTCTAGTGGTTATCTGGTAGGCAGCCAATAGAGGTGTAATTAACCCACAAAGGTATTTATTGCAGCTTATTACAAACTGCAATAATTACCTTTGCAGGGTCAAGGGACCTGGGAATGTGCACCCAGAACACTGCAATGAGCTGAAGATGTCTGGGTGCTTATAGTGTCCCTTTAGTAATGCATTTCTGTAGTAGAAGGAAAGAATAATAATTTTAAGAGTAAGTTATTCAACATTATTCAGAAGGACTGCCCCCCCACACAAACACTTTAGGAATCTGCATAGACTACCAAGTGTATAGTAATTGTTCCATAATGGCATCCAAGGAGTGGAAAAGTTAGAGAAAGCTTAGGGTAAAAAAGAGCAAAATATTTATGTCTAATTTTGGAAAGGCAACTATATGCCAATAACATAAACATTATACCAACTTACTCTCATGCTTGCATTTTGCTGACATTTGGGGAATGTCCATATCCTAGATGTCATCAGGTTTCTTAGAAATATTTATTGATGGGGTATATTGCAATTTTTATTTATGACACATGTTCTGTATGTTACAAAAATTAAATTTTAAGGCAATCGTTGTATTTTTTTTTTTTTTTTATGATCCTGTAGGAAACATTGCATAACAAGGACAATAATAATTCCCTTCACCCTTTAAGCTAAGGAGAATAAATAAATGCATCATTAAAATTGCACATATACCTACTTTAGGTGTTCCTAAACAATAATCTTTTCATAGAACAGACCTATACTAATTTTTATTAAAAACATGTTTGTCAATTAGAGATAAAGCAACTTTATGCTAGGCACTACTCAACTGTGGAATGTTACCCCTGACAAGTGTTTTGTAAAACATAATGTTAACTATAATTCTCTTTGCAATTTTCGCACTTCCTATTGATTTAGCAAGAAGCATTTTAGATGTTAATATTAAATGAACCAAGTGACTGAAGATCATCAGATTGAAGACAGTTTTCTAAAAAGACCATTTCTCTCCATAGTAACTATATGCATTTTGGCAGCATAATGATCAGCCAAAAAAACACTCTCATATCCAACAGAGTATTTAACATCACAGATATACCAATCCTAGTGCTTTGAGCAGTTTAGCAAAAATGCGCTTTCCTAGTGCCACTCCACTCTGTTGCCATTCACCTTATTCAGAAGTTAACTTCCATACTAGCACGTCCAACTTTCATTTCCTATGAAGGTTGACTACAGTCCTTCAACCAAGTAGATATTGTTACTGGATAACTGCATTTGGAACTTTGGGCTTTTGGCCAATGGGCCATTGTATGACATGCTTAGAAGTCACACAAAATTGTGGTTTAAAAATTGTGGTAGCTCCAAGCTACCTGAGTTGCCACTAGGCTCCAATGCTCCATATAAGCCCAGTGATACATTTCCAGCTACAAACATCACACTTCATTGGCTGAGAGCATCAGCTGACCGCTCTCAGTCCATGACTGTCATTCTGTGCCATGAAAGTTGCACAGAATTGGCATTAGCCAGCCTAGTTCTGGGCTGGCTGATGACTACCCTATGATGCTGCTGAAGTTGGAGTTATACCTCCGGCAAGAGAGGGGTTAATGTCTGTATGAGCATCCTTTCAAACACTGCATTTACAGACTACAGGCACCACGACCACTTCAAATCACTGAAGTGGTCATGGTGCTTGTTAACCCTTTAAAGTTCACTTGTGGCTGTTGCCTTACTCCAAATCATTTGAATTTGGGTTATTGTTTGGCTGTGGCAATGGACATGGAGGTGGTATGGCCATAAACAGTTGTAATAATAATAATACATACAATAAACAAGTTACACAATTATAAAATGCAGAAAATAAATAAATAATGCATGATTTGTTTTATATTTTTTCCAACATAAAGCATAAATATAATGAGTCAAATGCAAACTGTAGATGATGAATGTTCTGAGATTCTCCACAACGTCATTTATTATTTAACAATCAAAATCTATTTGATTGTGCACATTTTAATGAACAGATTTATTTTGACTGAAATTTTGTTTGTCGTTCCCACTGGAAGATGAACATCTTATGCTGTTTAAATTAAGTTAATTAACAATTCTCTATTTCTTCCTCCATAGACTCTTTAACTCAATACATGTTTTTATTAAAGTAAGCTATGCCAACAAATAAAGTTAAGGCCATATTTATGTGTTTTTAAAGTGTGCATGTAAATCTGTGTTCTGGTGTACGCACATTTTATTGTTAATATTTGGTTACATGCATTCCCTTGTTCTATTTTTTGTTTGTTTTTTACAGTTTTATGGTGACTATATAGGGAAGCTTTTGTAGGTGTTAATATTTTAGCTGTATACAACAGCTTTAAAACACAACTCTGGATGATATGCAAAGCCAGTGATCCACTCCTCGACATCTGTTTTGTTGTTAATGCAACTCATCAACATGATGTTGGTTGCTGGCTTGCCGTTGAGGTTTGGCGTTACTTGGGGAGCACAAACCAAGAAAGTTAAGTTGGGTGAAAAAGTGATTTAAAAACACTTCCACCTAAAGTAAGGGTATAGTCTATATATTGTTAAACACAGATCTGCGCACACCAGTCAAGCTATAATACTTGCATTGCCCTCAGAAATCTCAAATATGCAGTGATGTTACTATGTAATAATGAGGCAAAAAGTTGATTCTTTGTTGAACTTATTTGTATATGCCCACCCAGAATCCCTTGCAGTAGTAACAGCATTGCAAATGTAAGATTTCAGTAGGAAAAAACAAGTCATATGGCTTGACTAGTGTTTCTGTATTTTTTAATATGCAACACCACTTCCCCTGATACTTTCTGAGTTCACAATCATATTGATAATTAGATTTATACAACTAAAGTGAAAAAAAAAACAAATCAATAATTACTGTTACACAAAACACTGTGTAGTTTTGAAAATACATTTTCTAGTTTGGCTGGTTCGTACATGTATCTCATATTGGGTTGTCATTCAGGAGAACTATTATGTTTTTGTGTGCTATGTACTGTGAAGGTTTGCCATCTATGTGCAAGATGTTAAATCTTTCAGACAGTTCTCTTAGAGGGTGAAACATACTCATTCATTTGGAAAGAACAACACTATTGCATATTATTTGTTTGTAACATTGTGTTTTAGGAATTGGTTCGTGGACTGCTTTGCTTCTCGACTGGCTCAGAATGTTACCCATGACAAAAAATATAGTGTCATGGGTGTAAAATGTAGTGTCAACTATACTTCTTTTAGTATTCTTGGCACTTGTTATGAGTTTGAGCTAGTAATACAGCAAGCAACATTATAGAAGTAAGAATTAAATGAGCCAAATGACTGAGATTCAAATCATCACCTTGGAGATAGATTTGCTTTAAAGAGACAATTTCTCTCCATAGTAACCAGATGCGTTTTGGCAGCATAATGATCAGCCAAAAATAACTCTCAGATATTTAACAGAGTATTTTATATCCTAGTGCTTTGAAACAGCAAATGCTATATGAGGTAGATGTATACGAACAGGACAGGACATGTTAGATATACAGACACTTGTGTAGAACATGTTATATATATTACATAATGTGTAGCCTATATATGCACAGAGGAGATTTGTAAATTAATATATATCATTGAAATAATTGGCATCTGTGTAAAGAACATACAATGTTTTAGTGACATATTCCCACTTCTCTCCCCTCACTTACTATTAGAAAGCAGAAATAGCATGTGTCCTTCAAATCGTCTTTGCCTTAGAGGGGTAGGTAAGAGTTGAGGCCATTTTTAATAATTATGCAAAGATGCAGAGGGATAGAATAGAGCCCTGGCATATAAGTGTGTTTCTATATAGGGGGAAATGCAGTATTGGACCAAAGAGGGAGTTTAAAGGGGATATATGGGCTAAGAAATAAAGAGAATTTAACCTGTGTACACATTTTAATTGAATGATGAGATTAAATGATTAAACATGAGTTTAATATAAAAATATAAAAAGTGTTGAGGTAATAATAGCTAGTGAAAATGTGTCATTAATTTGTGAAAAATGTTAATTATATTAGCAAGAATGCTGAATATAAATTGTTTTGGAATATAATGCAGAATATAAATTGTGTTGGAAAAGCAAGCATTATGTGAGATGCCTATATTCATGCAAAAATGCTCGCACAAGGCATGGAGGTGTGAAAACAATTTGATTGTGGAGGACAGCAGAAACATAGAATGTGATGGCAGATAAGAACCATTTGGCACATCTGGTCTGCCCAATTTTCAAAATACTCTCATTAGGTCCCTGGCCTTATCTTATAGCTAGGATAGCCTTATGCCTATCCAACGAATGCTTAAACTCCTTCACTGTGTTAACCTCTACCACTTTAGCTGGAAGGCTATTCCATGCATCCACTACCCTCTCAGTAAAGTAATACTTCCTGATATTATTTTTAAACCTTCAGGTCCAATTCTTTAATCATCATAGCAGATCATTAGAGTCTTGCCTGGTGAGTACAGTAAATAAAACTATACACAAATAATACAATATTTTTTTTTACCATAAGTGTCGAATTGGTAGAGAGGTATGTTTCATGGCAACCAGTACACCACCTTGGTCCAGGTACAAAACACTGTGCTCCTCTTCAAAAATCTGTATGGGAACAAAAGCAAATCCTAAGCATGATCCTGTTGTAGACACTGAGCACTGAGATTTTCTAAAAGCACCCTGAGGTGGAATATTGAAGGTTAACTGAGTCAGAAAGAGATACAAAGGGGAGGAGATGAGTCATACAGGAAGTGGAGGGAAGAAGGAGATACCAGGAACAGTGAGAGTGATTGAGAAACAACAGATGAGAAGGGAAAGACTGCTTGATACATGGGAGAGGAGAAGATTTATAAAATAAACTTTTGAAAGGCACTCTGTTAAAGTCTTAATGAAACTGACTCTGTTAAAAGACAAAAGAAGGGTGAGAAGGAAAAGTAAAAGTGGATTAGTACATTTTATAATGAAGGAGGTGTGAAAGGTTAGGGAGTGTTGGACAAAACAGTGGAATAAAAAGAGAAAATATGGGGGGGGCAACTGTGGAACAGAGCAGACACGTTTCCCTGAGCTCCGAGCCTGGCTCACTCAGAAAATGAATTTAACCATGAAAACGGGCACCTACCTGAGCAAACTGCCCAACACCAATGGTGGGATGGAGGAATGGGGATGAAAAACAAAAAAACAAAGGCCCGACAAGCTGAGAGATCGGTGAACTGTTGCGGGGTCCCACAGAGTTGCATGGGACAAGATGGCACTGGGAGAGGAGTCCTCATGCTCCTCGGAGAATATCCCATTCAATTTGGGAGAAGGGACACCCAGCATCCCACCAACGAGATCTACAACTAGGCAACTTACCTCTGCCGAACCGGTCATGGCTGTCCAGCTGAAAGACATGCTTGTTGAGTACAGAGCCAATATCATGGCAGACATGGCCTACTTTAAAACTGCCATTGAAAGCGCAACCTCTCGAATCACTGTTCTGGAGTCCTCCTCGAGCACCCAAGACTCCAGACTAACCTCAGTGGAAAACAAAATCACTGACATCCAAAAGTTACAAATGGCCACCAATGCCAGAGTGGACGCAATAGAGGACCAAAAACGGGGCTATAACCTTAAACTACATGGAATCCCGGACTCAATAGGTCTCTCCAACTTACCACATTATGTCCGAAGACTGCTCAACATTCTGTTGCCGCCTAAGCAAACCAAAGCAGTCAAGTTGGATGGCATGTTCCATCTGCCAAAATCTCCCACAGCGCCAACAGCGGCTTACGCAGACCTTACTATCAGATTTTAATCGCTGTCTAACAAGGTCCTTCTGCTCACAGCTGCCCAGGGAATACCCCACTATACTTTGAGAACTCATCTCTGACACTGTCCCCTGATCTTACCCGCAGCACCATTCAATGGTGCAGGTCACTACAACCACTACTACAGCTCCTTTAATCAAAGGAAATCTCGTGCCGATGGGGGATACCAAAGCAGCTCTTATTCACCCACACAGGAACCACCTACCACGCATGGAACTATGCAGAACTGAAATCCCATCTAAAAAAGATGGGCCTTAGAGAGTCACAGAGAGTGGCCAGCCCGGCACTGGCACACCTGGACCCCTCTTCTATTGACAAATTCACCCCCCGCATGGCTCTACGCCCGGCACCAGCGAGAGTTACCTGAAGGCTGTGCACCGGCAGGTCGCCTTCCCTACACCTGAGTGACCGCCAGATTCCCTCTATCTTCACCACCTGAGATCCAGTTTTGACTTTTTCTGTTTCTCTGTTCCTATAAAGTTTATTTTTGTTTTTCCGTATTTTTTGTTGTTGCTATTTTATTGGTACTTGTCTGGGATAATGAATGCCTAGACCTATGCAGCTATTATAAGTGACAGGGTTTATAACTCTGCCACGATTGCCCCTAGGAAGCCACGTGTCGGGACATAATGTAAACCCCCCTCCTCCTGACCCCAGTAATAATGCAAAGACGGATACTTACTAGTGGTAATGGGAGGGAGTTAATTCCCTATAGGGTGGAATAGACCTAACGACCCAACTTCCCTTTGATACCTCTCACACACCCTTAGGATAATACTAGTTAGTCTAACATAGACCTTTTTATGCCTTACTTTTCTAGTTTTATGTATTTTTTTATGTTTTGTTTGTTTAAAACAGATGCCTAAAATTGTATGCCACATAAGCTCAGCCAGCTCCTCAATCATATAAGATGTCCCCCTTTCTGTCCAGATAATAGGCGCAATCGACAGTACCTTGTGAAGATAGGACATGCAGGCTGGGATAACTAATTGTTATGCTCATATGTGTTCTTACTTTAAACATAAAATAACAGTGGAGTATGTTTTGACTTCTTCTGCAAACTATAATGTATATTATCAATGTACCCATGCTTACTCATGCCAATAGTGCACTGTCAAAAATAAAGAATTAAAAAATAAAATAAAATAAAAATAAAGAGAAAATACAGGTCTGGAAGTGGAAATTGGAAAAAAAAATCAATGCAATACTTTTTGCTCATTATTGTCCAAGCTGACACATGAAGATGCCACATGCAAACACAAACATCCAACTTCCTCCGGAATTTAAAGGGACACTATCATCATTTTTTTTAAACTTTATTCCTGAATCTTTGTGAGTTGATTTATCACCTATCCTTTTTTTAGTTATTGTCCTATGTTCTCACCACAGCTGGTGCGGTCTAGTTCCTCAGCTAAGAACCAATATTAGCCCAGCCTTTTATTAGTCCTAAATCCCATTTTCTTGGCTTGTTGCAATGTGTATACAGTCTGCTCCTGGCAATCTGTGATTCTGTATGATCAAACTGGCAATTTATTGATTAGCAGCATCAGTGTCTAGCTCTGACCTACCTAAAATTGAAACAATTCTAAAGTGCTAATTTTTTAGATATATGAAAAAATTCGTTTTAAGTGAATAAAATCAATTGTAAAAATGGGGCTTGTTCATAAAATAACTGAATTGCCCAAATTAAAATATTTTTTCAGACAATTTGGTTAGTTTATGAATCAACCAGATTTATGAAATTGATTATTTTGACAATTACCAGAGATTTTTAGTCAGAGAATATCTTAAAATGTATTTTTGCACATGTCTACTATTATTTCTTTTATATTTTTGTATTCCACTATAACCAACTAGTTACCTCACAGCAATAGTTATGTTACAACGTCTGCTATATATTCACCTTCATTAAATATCCAGCCTCTGATTAGCTTCCAGAAGGGAAGCATCATTGTATGAGTGGATTTCAAAGTATAATCTACTGAAAATGTTCAGACTCCATAACTTATTTCTTGAATGTGGTGCCACCATTAACGAAAACAAACATTGCAAGCTGAAATCTGCATTGAGAAGATCAGTTCTTGACCACTCAGAAAACAACAGAAGAAAGTTCTCTAGCCAAAGTCAACACGAGTTGCCTTGAGTTCTCAAAGATCTACATTTCACCAAACTCCAAGTCTGTTACAGTGTGTTGGAGAATATAGAAGAAAGAAACAAATTGCAATCTCTCCTTTGCCTGACAGTTAAAATATGCAAGCTGTAGCCACAAGAGAGAACTATATCAAACTCCAAATCAACACGCTACACATGCTTCTGACCATCTAAGAGTTAACACATTGAACATATTTAGAAGCAGTTAGACAAGAGGAAGAATCAAAGAGTTCAATGTTTCTTGGGATTATTCAAAGTTACAAGTTACATTTTCCTTTTATAATCCATATGATCTTCTCGAGCAGCAGCTATAACATGGAGAAGAAATCTGTGATAGCCTCGGGCAAAAAGCCCTATTTAACACAATAACAATCAGCTAACACTTCTCTGCACATGAATAGTAAAGCCAAGCTGGGATTTTCAGAAGCCTTTGTTTCGTGATTAAGATCTAACATGTTGCAGTTCTTCCTTCTAGTGGAAAATGCGATAACTTTGCATGTTTCTGGTCTCACTTATGGGAATTAGTGGCTTCTACTTAGATTATATTGATATCTTTTTTAAGTAAACTATATTGAAATTTAAATATTTATAAGTAGGCACAACATGTAGTCTCCAATACAATATATATATTGATATTCCAGTTTAATTCATTCAATTTCCTACAAAAAGCATGAAAAATTGCAGTACCTATATCAATAAAGATTTAATGGAATCTCTAATGTGGTTCGGAAATGAAACACAGCTGGTAATGCAACAGAGAATTAATACAGTTTTCTTGTATGTATTGTTGATAATGATTGGAATAAAGTGCTAAAGGAAAATATGAGGAATTACCACTATATCAAGTAATACAAGCAGGTGATAGAATGGTGTTAATTTACCCAATTTGAAGAGTTTTGACTGGTTTGTGTCTGCCTTTAAATTTAATTTGTTTCCATAAATTTATCATTTAGTGACATTGAAAAAATTAGGATTTAATGGCAGGGTCTGCTGCTCGGCTCGCCAAATGTTAGTTTCATTAATTTATATATTGTAAGACGACTTCATGAACAGGGGCAAATGGGTACCAATGGTTCAAAGCCTTTACAATCTTACACACTTACAACAACCAAGTAAAAAGTTGCTTTTTTAGGGATAATTTGAAAAGAATACTATCTGTTTATATGCCAAGTACCCCAGAGCAGCAATCACCAAGAACATTCCAATGGACTCCATGGTCATTGCTCAATGTTTAGTACCGCAGTTGGTCTTTTATATAAATTTCTATAGAATTCAGACACACCCCAGGGCCATTCTGAGTATGCATTAATATAATAGATAATTGGGCACAGGCTATCTTCTCTTCCAGATAAAAATGCACAGTTAAATGAAACAGGAGGATCATTTATTGGACAGAGGTAGTTAGGCTTCTCCTGATGGGGTAATTTGTAGACATGGATGGATGTGATATAAAATACATTCTAACGAGCTCTGTAGTCAGCATTTATAATTTTGATGGTTCCTTGCTCTACTGCTTCTATGTCTTTAAATTATGTATTAAAGATTCTCTAACTTTAAGGTGGGAAGACATTTACTCCAGTCTGGTATTAGCTTTGTTCTATACCAGTGGATTCTAGGGTAGAATTCCCCTGCCCCAGCTTATGGTCTTCACTTTGACCTTGCTAATGCTTAAACCAAAGAGTGTATGTCAACAAAGCAACTATGCACATCTCAGCTTTTCTAGTAGATCAATGTATTAATTTAGCCATCAATATTCTCTATATGCTATTACTTATCTCATATTATACCTACCTGTCTCCAAGTGTTGCCAGCATCGGATGATATGAACATACTCAGCTCAGTTTCTGTCAGTTCAGACCCAATATTCCCTGAAAGAGATAACCGAAAATGAATACAATCTGGTGGTCGCTTAGTGTTGTGTTTATTTTTAATACACTGCTCAAAAAAATAAAGGGAACACTTAAACAACACAATGTAACTCCAAATCAATCACACTTCGGTTAAATCAAACGGTCCACTTAGGAAGCAACACTGAGTGACAATCAATTCCACATGCTGTTGTGCAAATGGGATAGACAACAGGTAGAAATCATAGGCAATTAGCAAGACACCCCCAATAAAGGAGTGGTTCTGCAGGTGGTGACCACAGACAACTTCTCAGTTCTTATGCTTCCTGGCTGATGTTTTGGTCACTTTTGAATGCTGGCGGTGCTTTCACTCTAGTGGCAGCATGAGACAGAGTCTACAACCCACACAAGTGGCTCAGGTAGTTCAGCTCATCCAGGATGGCACATCAATGCGAGCTGTGGCAAGAAGGTTTGCTGTGCCTGTCAGCTTATTGTCCAGAGCATGGAGGCGCTACCAGGAGACAGGCCAGTACATCAGGAGACGTGGAGGAGGCCATAGGAGGGCAGCAACCCAGCAGCAGAACCGCTACCTCCACCTTTGTGCAACAGGAGGAGCACTGCCAGAGCCCTGCAAAATGACCTCCAGCAGGCCACAAATGTGCATGTGTCTTCTCAAACGGTCAGAAACAGACTCCATGAGGGTGGTATGAGGGCCCGACGTCCACAGGTGGGGGTTGTGCTTACAGCCCAACACTGTGCAGGACATTTGGCATTTGCCAGAGAACACCAAGATTGGCAAATTCGCCACTGGCACCCCGTGCTCTTCACAGATGAAAACAGGTTCACACTGAGAACATGTGACAGGCGTGACAGAGTCTGGAGATGCCGTGGAGAATGTTCTGCTGCCTGCAACATCCTCCAGCATGACCGGTTTGGCAGTGGGTCAGTAATGGTGTGGGGTATTTCTCTGGGGTGACGCACAGCCCTCCATGTGCTTGCCAGAGGTAGCCTGACTGCCATTAGGTACCGAGATGAGATCCTCAGACCCCTTGTGAGACCATATGCTGGTGCGGTTGGCCCTAGGTTCCTCCTAATGCAAGACAATGCTAGACCTCATGTGGCTGGAGTGTGTCAGCAGTTCCTGCAAGACGAAGACATTGATGCTATGGACTGGTCCGCCCGTTCCCCAGACCTGAATCTAATTGAGCACATCTGGGGCATCATGTCTTGCTCCATCCACCAACGTCAAGTTGCACCACAGACTGTCCAGGTGTTGGCAGATGCTTTAGTCCAGGTCTAGGAGGAGATCCCTCAGGAGACCATCCGCCACCTCATCAAGAGAATGCACAGGCGTTGTAGGGAAGTCATACAGGCACGTGGAGGCCACACACACTACTGAACCTCATTTTGACTTGTTTTAAGGACATTACATCAAAGTTGGATCAGCCTGTATTGTGTTTTTCCACTTTAATTTTGAGTGTGACTCCAAATCAAGACCTCCATGGGTTGAAAAATTTGGTTTCAATTTTTTTTAAATTTTGTGTGAATTTGTTGTCAGCACATTCAACTATGTAAAGAACAAAGTATTTCAGAAGATTATTTAATTCATTCAGATCTAGGATGTGTTATTTTTGTGTTCCCTTTATTTTTTTGAGCAGTGTATATAATGTATAACACATTTATTTACTAGCCAATAATCAGTCACTTGGTCAAGCTTGCCTTTGGTTATTGATATTGAGCCATTAACCACTATCATGCAAGTGGTGGAATAAGGCAGATAGTGAAACTACCTGACAGTAAGATACCAATAACTAGTATACTAGTTACTAGTATACCGACAGTTTTATGTAGAGTATGTATGTGTGTGTGTAAACGTTACAGATGGGCATTAGTAAAGTATTGATCAATACTAAATAATAATAAATCACACATTTGTCATTCTTGTTTGGCTGATCTATATGAAATACATTATTTAGTGACAAAAAAAATTGTAAAATAAGCATAATTTTTCCGAGTTAAGTTTCTCTCAAAATACATTAAATGGAAACATTAGGTGGATGAAAAGAAGCACATATTTGGATGGTAAAATAAAACGAGTCAACTAATTCTCAATCTGCACAACACAAATCACACTTATATATTTCTTCAGAATCTGATACATTCATATTTTTCTTGGTAGATATGTATTTCCTTATATTACACCAAAAATGTATCCCTTAAGTTTAGGCCTTTTTCGATCTATCTTCCTCTCTAGTTCTACTTTTATACTCATATTCATACTCTGTCTCTGTTTAGAGCTATACATAGTGGTACTGGTAGTAGTAGCATAGTGGTACTGTAGACATTTTCATGTAAACACTGCCTTTTCAATGAAAAGGCGGTGTGTACATTACTGTACACAGTCACTCAGATGGCCACTAAAGGGTCTTCCTGGGTCAGTGCTGCAACACTGACTTCCAGCGTGAAGATTCTAAACTTTCCTCATAGAGATGCATTGATTTAATGAGGAGGTGCTGATTTTCCAACATGGTGTTTGGCTCTGTTCCCCGACCCCTACCCCTTGCCCAGTCTCCTTGGCTGAGATCATCAGAATTTACAATATCAGCCAATCCAATGCAGCCAAAGAGGCAAGGCAGGGAGCAGAGCTAGCACCGGTGGACCTGTGCGGCACTAGACTAAAGGTGAGTTTTAAGACTATTTAAGGGAGGCTGGGGTGATAATGTGTTTTTTAACACTATAGGGTCAGGAATACATGTTTGTATTCCTGAACCTATAGTGTTCCTTTAAAACAAGCTAGAATTTTACATATAAAATTCTACCACCTGCAGTAAAAAAACAACTTTAATGGGGTTGTAGTTAGTGTTATCATTTTGTATCCCCTCTTTTTCAGTGAAATATTCAAAATCCATAAAAAAATAAAATCACTGGAGTTTTTTTTTTAAGTATGTGTTCTTTGCTACTAAATTACTTTCTAGGTTTAAAGAAAATAAATAAAATGCTCAAGAAAATATATGGAACAGATTATAGATAAGACAAGCCAGCTGTACTTTAGGACAAGACTCTAGATATATTCTTATTAAAAGCGTAGACTAACATAAGAGGCAAATTGAAAGTTTTGACCTTCCGTAAAATAGACCTGATTTTATTGGAACATTTACTATTTACAGTCAGTAACAGGTCATTTAGTCATTACATTAATCTTGTGTTATACGATGAACATAAAATACAGAATCGTATACCTGAAGCCACAATGATCCCAGGCGCAGTGTCTCTGCTTGCTATGTTGCCTGTCGTATATGGGTTCTCTGAGACCTTTAAGTGAAGGTGTAGGGAGCAGTATGGCTGAAAAAGAGAACAATGTTTACTTATTGAACCCCAATGATCACCTTGGATTAAGCAGTTAGTTCTAGCCAGACTGACTTACCAAACATCCCAAAGCATAAAACTTGCTTTATCATTACAATTATTTTAACTTAGAAAACAAACACTATTTTTAAGTGAAAATATCAGGAGCATTTGATTTAATATCAACTTGAACAATCAAAAACGCTCAACTTTGTGAGTCAATCAAAAACTCTCAACTTTATGGTTTCTAGCTTGCTTTGCATGTTTAACAAGCCACCTGATCAACTTATCTTACAAAACCTGTCTCAAGTCATGTTTAGGGAACAACCAACTTGGAGGTTTGAAATAGAATACTGTGGAAAAGTGTGTTCAGTAAATATGCAATCCTTTGTATTAACTAAATATGAAAGTGGGTTGATTTGCTCAAGCATGATTGAACTTCAGAATTGCTCAATTGAGAAAAGGTTAGAGTTTGATCCTAAATAGCAATACAGTGTATCCACCAAAGGTAAATTCTGAATTTAACAATTCAGAGCAATTCTATGTTTGTTAATAAAAAAAATGCCATAAAAGTGTTCATATTTCAGGCAGGGTTGCACACTTACGAACACTGGATTTACAGCACATTGACGTATCACAAAAGTAGGTTTTTGTTCTGATTGGTTGGGGGCATGCTTCCCTCATAACATGGGTGCTAATGTAAATGTATGATAAAAGGTATCTACCGGGTCAAATATTTTGTTTTACCCATAACAAATTGAAATAGGGCGGGCTATATCAAGAGGACTCCATTTTCATTTAATTGGTCCAGCTTCATTTGGGATAATTCAGTTATTCTTGAGCAGCTTTTGTGTTAGTTCGCCTAATCTAGGGTGTATTTAAACAATATTCATTACCAGTTCCAGACGTTTTAGAACATCCAAAAATGTTAGATGGCACGCAAATAATTATATGTAAAGCATACACTAACTTCTTACTTCTCTCTTAATTCCCCGTCAGCACCAGAAGCTTAATTCTATGGTGAAACATATTATGGGTTGTGACAGCTTCAGGTAGTTTAGATACAGAATTACTACACTTCAATATGGTTATGTTTAGGGAATCAAAATTCTATCTTAGGTTCAAGACACCTGTCATGAACCTCCAGTAACTATGTGCAACCATTTGATCTAAATTTAGGAAAGGGATTGTTGACAGCAGATATACAAGTGAAAGCAAATTCCAGATAGACAACCAGATATTCGTGGGGGTAAAATAAAAAGAGATTTTTAGTCAATGCCAATTGCATGCCAGGATTAAGGTATGTCAGCATTATATTTTAATCCTGTAAAGTTTACACCTCAATAGTTACTCCGAGCATCAAGACCACCCAAGTGATTTGAATTGGTCATGTTGTTTAGAGTCTGTAAGTGCAGTGCTCCGATCTGAGATTGCGATGATCCTCTTAGCTGTAGGAATTATAGCTCTACCTCCGGCAGCTCATAAACCAGCCTAGAACAATATTCTGGGCGACTACTGTCAATTTTTCCCCAAATTGGCATCTGAAACCAACATGCACAGCAAATATTGATGCACAATAGGCTAATGGGATCACATCAGCCAGGAAGGATCTGACTGAGGAAAGAGCTTGGACTTAGAGATAAAATGGACATCCATTTTAGCTTTTCTTTTTTTAAAGTTTGAGGGGGCAGACCACCTCATAAATGATTGCTCTAACCAAAACAAGTGTTTTATTAAAATGCATTTTTTTTTTATTAGAGCAACCCTCTATCAATAGTTTTGTGTCTTAGACGTAAGATATTGAGTACAATAGATACGCAAGACTCCACAGTAAGACAACTAATTATTTAAATTGCATGTGTGTCTTATATATTTCTAATCACATACTGTCATGGATTACTTGTATAATCATTAATCATTAATATAGGAAAATGAAGATCTAATTGTATTCCACTGAATCATACTTAATCAGCACCCACTATCAGATACTGGAGGGGGCGATGTATATTGCCATATTAATTACGTGATGCAGTAAAGGTACGGTTATAATGTTATATTATAATTTCATGCCTGGGCCTAAGGAATACTGTATAACAAAAGCTGTAATTATGTTGCATGAAATATGCATTAATGCCAGCCTTTCGTATGTTGAGGTATTTCGACTGAAGCTGTGCAACCTAGAAATATTGTCTGATTATAATTATTATACAGAATACTAACATTATATGTCCTTTTACAACGGGTAATATAATCAATCACATACATTTAGGCAAACATTGATGAGGAATAATTGAAGTAAATCGTGATATATCTTAAATGAACAATCCAAGCACAATAATATCTACAGTGGATTGTAGTGGTTATGGTGCCAGTAGCTCCCTAGTACCTCGCCAAAGTAATGGCTCAAACTGTTTTAGAATGTATATAAATAAAGTTAAATTTACAGAGCAGGAGATAATAACTTATAAAGTCAGTAACATCAGACGGAAAATGAAACCATTTTTTTTCATACATACTCTGTCAGTCACACCCAGAATAGATGTGGCTAGTGCTGCATATACAGAAACAAAATATATTTAACTCCTAAATGGCAGTGAATTGAACAGTGAGACCAAAACCGCTTCATTTTGCTAAAGTTGTTTTGGTGACTATAGTGTTCCTTTAAAAAAGTAACCATAAACGTTAACAGAAGGAAGAGTTTAGGACAGATGCTCACTTTCTTTGCACTCATACAATCTGTAACATTTAGTAAAATATAGTAATACACAGAATTGTATAATATAATAATCTATGTACATTTGATGCCATGCTATTGTCATTGGATTTAAACCTTAAAATATCAGTGAGAGATACAAAGCAGAAAGCAGCACATACAGACTCATTCTCTAAAATCACATGTGAGCATTAATCTATAGCTTCATTTTCTCAAACAGATTTTGTTTGACCAGGCAGAACTTTACACAAGAACAATCAGATCTAGTTCATTCTTGATAACAATGTAGAAAGAAACCTGCAGCTTCTATAGCAGTTTCTGAGCCCCATCTAGTGTTGATGTTTAGAACTACATGTTCATTTAATTTCTTCCAGAAATGCTGCACAAATATTTCAAACATAGAGTTAGTTAGTTTCATATTACTTTCTTTCATTACAAAAAAACAAGTCATGCGCTCACTCCCATCACTCCTGGGGGCAGCAACGACCATGGTACACATCAGCCCCAATACATACAGTAAAAACCAAAGAAAAAGTAACCTGCGCTCTCTCCTAAATCCCTATGTATGTTTAAACAAATGGAGGTCATTTAGTTACTCCAATGGCCAATCCTATTTCCAAACTCTCATACCGTAACATATTTGGACGTCAATCATGGTCTGCCATAGAGAATCATTGTATTTAGTGATTCTCTATGGAAGAATCTTAGATGCAGTGGCGTACTAAGAGGGGGGGAGGGCGGGGAACACTTTCACAGAAACTAGGGGGGGCAATTTCTTATGTAAAGGGACCGGCCTCTTACGTGAGTTTCCTATCCAGCAGCAGCAAGGTCCTCTGTTCTCGCGATCCGCGAGAGCATTGCCGCAGGTTGCTATGGTAACCCGCGGCAACGCTCTCGCGGATCGCGAGAACAGAGGACCCTGTTGCTGCTGCTGGATCGGAAATGAGCATGGAGAGTTGTTTTGGTGTGTCTGTGTATCTGTATGTAGGTGTCTGTATGTGTGCCTGTGTGTCTCTCTGTGTGTCTGTATGTGTGTTTGTATCTGTATGTGTGTCAGTATTTGTCTGTGTCTGTGTATGACTGTGTTTCTATGTAACTGCATGTGTGTACCTATGTGTCTGTGTATCTGTATGTGTGCCAGTGTGTGTATATGTGAGTATATGTGTGTATGTGCATACATCTCAGCATTTCGCTTAAACTACACACAAATACAACCCTGCATCCAAATGTCAACACTACATATAAACACACCACCATATTCAAAAAGTACACTACAGAAAAATGCACGCCTGCATTCAAATGCCAATACGTGCAAACACACCCGTACATTCACTCACACATACTCCATACAAAAACATGCTTACATTTAAAATATACAAACACTGCTCAGTGCTAAATACATTTAAAAAAATTGTGGTTGTTTTTTACATTTTAAGTTGGGGGGGGAGGGGTGCCAAATAAAGCATCCGCACCGGGTGCCAAATGCTCCAGGTACGTCCCTGCTTAGGTGCATCAAGGCAAAAGCTGTGAATGCATCTAAGGTCCCCAATACTCTTCTTTGAGGAGCATTGAATTGGACCCGCATGCTGGTGGAACGCCTCCAGGATGATGTCTCACCAGGAGAAGGTCACGGCAGCGCAGATGGAGACCCAGCACTGGAGCAAAGGTGAGTAATTCCTTTTATTTATTTATTTAATTAATAAACCTGGAGGGCCATAAATTAAACAACATCAGGACTGGAGTGTTGAGAATACAGATATGTACTAGTCTCCAATATTTTTGCATGTTCAATAAAAGAGTGGCAGCAAACTGCCACTTTGCAAAAAAACTGTATCCTAGCCCTACTTGGGTTATGTGAAGAAGAAAATTAATAACAGGAAGAAGCAGGAAAGACAAATGCAGATTGGAATATATTCCACTAATTTGCAGTAAATTTAGGGAGAAAAAAATAATAAGCAAAACAATATCACAAGAATATCTGGGCAATGTAGACATTTCATTTTCCACAAAACTGCAATGTTTTAGATAGCAGGGTTAAAATGCCAGGACCTGACCTGACCACTTCATTGAGATGAAGTGACCTGCGTAACTTTAGTGGTCCTTTATTAGTGTTGCCCTACATTCTGTAAATCAATTAGTGAAATCTCTAGCCAGCAAAATGTTTAATCTGTGGATGACTAAAATGCATGCTGTGCAGTGATTTGTACATTGTACTTTATTATAAGAAAAAGTAGAAGGAGAAATACTGTAATATACAGACTACTCACATAGATAATACAAATGGAGAGTCTCCAACAGACCATGTCTATAGTTTAATTTTCCTGTTTGAGTAAAATAATACATCGTATACATCTATTCATACAGAATGTATCAGTCCTACAATAGTTTCATAGACACTGGAATGTGCCAATTAATGGAAATGTGACATTTAATTAGCTAATTTAGACTAATTAGCATCCATTTTCTCTAGTCATTATTCAGATGTCTATTGATCTCTATGGTATCAGTTTCATTATTAAAGATACAGTTGCAAGAAAAAGTGTGCAAACTCTTTGGAATCAGTTTGTTTAATGCACGAATTGGTCATAAAATGTCATCTCATCTTCATCAAAGTCACAAGTATAGTCAAACACAATGTGCTTAAGTTAACAATACACAAACAATTACAATCTTTCATGTGTTTATTGAACACATCTAATTAAGCATTCACAGTGCTGTGATAGAAGTAAGTCAACACTTGAATTTAATAGCTAAGAGCTAAGGTAATCATTGCAGGGTTGAATGGACAATGACACTGCACCCAGACCACTTCATTGAGATGAAGTGGTTGATGTGTCTAATGTGACCCTAAACCCATTGGGATAATATTTTCATGTTGGTATGTCATGCCGTATTTGCACCATAGACAGTGCTGTGTGTTCTTCCCAAACAACTCAACCTTCATTTCATCAGTCCACAAACCATATTCCCAGTAGCAACAACTCTTAATTGCAGGTCTTCTGATACCTATTTTTTGCGGGACATGGTTTACATCAACAGATAGTTTTTGGAAATAGCTAATTTAAAATGTTTGAGTGTTTTATATAAGTCTAAGAAGCTCTAACACACACCTCCAATCTCATGTCATTAAATGGACACCAGGATTGCCAAGTCCAACTCTAACTAGCTTTTGTTAAAAGTCATTATCCTAGGGTTTCACATACTTTATCCAACCTACACTGTGAATGTTTGAATGATATATTCAATATGCACAAGAACAATACAACAATTTGTGTGTTATTAGTAAAAACAGATTTGTTTGTTCATTACTGTAACTTAGATGAACATAAAACCAGATTTTAAGACAGTTTTATACATAAATGTAGTAATTTCTAAAGGGTTCACATAATTGCCAATGATTAGATGGGATTCAGCATCTACAACTATGATAATATATCGGGGCCAAACTAATGATTATAGTTATAGTTTATTTGTATTTTATTACGTGCAATGGGGGATATTTATCAATATCTTCTGACTACAATTTCAGGATAGGTAACCCCAGCTACTAGCAAGTAAGCTATTAATGAAATTCATTGTTCATTTTAGCCTCTATCTCCACATCCAAATGCCCTAACATATCTGACTCACTGGGAGACATTAACAGGCCTATTTACAAGAGAAATCATTGGTTTGTTCTTTATATCACTACTCTTTTATATGACAATTTTATATATCTTCCCTAGTGTTATAGATTCACACAATTATTACCGAGCTTCTTGATTGCCTTTAGGCTACTGTGTTATGCTGACTTCACTTAAGAATCTCTTCACAAGCTGACCTTGATATGTACCCTTATTTAATCCATAAACTTTCAGTTGAGTAATTAGTGGTCAATGGAATGTATTTAAAGTCTCTACTCACTAGTTATAACTGGCATGGTATTGAGTTAGAAATGGCTGGTAATTGGTTGTGTTGAAAATAATGGTAGCTGTACTACGAAGGCCCTCTCTTATCAATCCTTGGTTTACATACAATGACATTCCAAAAGGAGAGATTAAAATCGTAATGGCAATTATTATATCTTGCTAACCATTACAACTACCCACAATGAGCATGTAGCCCTCCTTTTAAATTTTCCAAAGCTTAATTTTGTCATTTGTATAGTAAACGGGCAGTTAAACATGACAGTGAAAGTTAATTTACAGCCAAAGCTTAGACGTTTAACACCCTATAATGAAACAATCTAACAAGAAAATAATAATTTTTGCTCTTTATTTTGTTTCCTTAATATTTTTTGAAAATGTTTACTTTCATTTACTTTCTACACTGGGCTAGTTTACTGTCACTACTGGAAGCAACTAAAAGTGTTGTAACATTTCTAATAATGCCTACAATGCTTCTCAAAACAAAACTTTGAACAATAACATTTGCATTGTCCTTGTGATAACATCTTGAATAGCTCTGCTTTACATAGTCACATAGTACCAGGGTCACACCGGGCCAACATTTTGCTGGCGCCTTGATACCTGAGTGGGGGACCTCGGGAGGCTGGTTGCTGCAATAATAGGTGTGTGCATGTCTCTGGTGCACAATCGTGTCTCTCACTCTTGCCATGAGACGTTCAATACATTGTAACAGCAAGACCACCAAACCAGAAGGGAAACAACATTATGAAACCTCTGAAAGTGCAGAGCCTAAGGGTTATCCTGCATCATACAATAGTAAGATAGTAGTTCAGATATCTTTGTTGCTGTTGTCTATTAAAAAAAAGGCTAAAAGCCGTCTAAATGAAACCAGGGAAAAAAACATTCTAAACTCTAAAATTTCTATTTCATTTCGATTAAATGTCTCCACATTCCAACATGAGCTTCAAAATAAAGCCCTTCTGAAACTTATAAATTTATGTCAACAAAATTATAAAATTTTCTTTGGCCAGAAAGAATGGCTGGAGAAATTTAAACTTTGCTCGCCAAAGTGTAAAAACAATCTGTGGAGAAGAAGTTTTCCTCTCCTGGTGTTGCAGTTCCAAATCTCAAAACGACTGAATTGCAAAAATAAGTGATCACACATTTAAGGTTAATGACAACGACAGTTCCCCAGACTTCACTTACTAGTAGGCAGTTGACGGAGTTCCCTCTCAGATCACTGTCAGGAGCCTGTAGCAGATGCCAGTCTCTCCCTTTATTGTACGTGATGAAAGTTTTCACTTGGCTGTCAGTCTTCTTGTTAGCTAAGAACATTCCCTTGATCCCTGCTACCTAGGAAAAATGGATGCAGCTGAAAAACAGATCAATTTTTGACAGGCTTTTAAGCATGTCAACCAAGTACTGTTTCTTGTCTTGGCACTGATAGAATTGGTCAGGTGTCGATATACAAGCAATTTGAGAAATTGATGTGTTTCAGATGTACAGGGAAAAAGTATATTGGAAAGAGAACTGGGTTATTAAGTTGTAATCATATTTTATTCAGCTTTTCATAACTCTACTGCTTATCACACGGTGGAAAAAATAAGTGATATTTGATGGAAATAATTAATTTGTCATTTATTATCAATAAGAGTGGAATGCATAATTAAACATACGGTTTTCCAAATTATCCATGTGGTGCCAAATCAAATAACATTCAGGTGAAAATAATATTTATAATCCTACTATTAAGTATGCTTTATACCTCAAAGATTTTCAAAACATTTTAATGAAAGAATACATAAATATATGGTGCATTAAAAGAAGAGACAAACCACACTATTGACAGACAAACTACAGACAGACAAAATATTATATTTTCTATCTCTTTACAATATATCTATATATAATGTAAAAAGACAGAAAATAATGTACAAAGTAATGTATAAAGCATGTGCTGCTGTAACATTATTTTACAATTCCATATGCTGTATCTATTCACCTGCCTAGCTTTGGGGATAGCAGTGAATGGATTTAGAGCATAATCATATGGTTTTGTACCCATTATAGCTTATAACACCATATGCTCTGTTCATTCTTTAATGTCCCTTGAGCCTCTCCAGTCTTGTGAGAGGCAACATTTCCTGCAGGAGCCTCACCTCCAGATGGTATATTTGACAAATGCTAATTGAACTGGAGCCAGGTCACGGCTCCACCATATGTGAGTGAGATTGTTCACTTGTATTAACTTCACCCATCTAGTATTTTGTATGCTTAGCTGTGCCTGTGTGTGCTGTTTATTTTGGTGTATATAATTCTCTATCTAAATCACTGACCCAAAAGTCATGCATTTTAATCTTTAGGGGTGATGTCAGGATATCTGTCAGTCTATCTCTCCATTACCAAAAATAATTGAAGGTGCAATGACCTGGTTGTCAGTGGAGCGAGTATAACAAAAGTAATAGAGTTCGAAAAAGTTTTTTTTTAAAATAGACAAAGCTTCAAACCTGTGTTTTTGTTTGGAAATTGAATTTCTGGCTAGTATCTGCCATCACAGACAAACATTATATGAAAAGGTGATCCTAATGATCTATCTATCGATCGGTCTGTCTGTCTGTCTGTCTGTCTGTCTGTCTGTATGTCTGTCTGTATGTCTGTCTGTCTGTTTTATCAAAGGGTATCCTGCTTTCCTTATATTTTGATCCCTGTGAGTCTATAATAACTAACTGAAAATATGTTATAATTGTGTTGTTAAAACGACTGCATGTGATAGCCTCTATATAACGTGTTGCAGGCCCACAAGAGTTGACTATCTGATCTAAAACAAATTACCCAGGATGTTCACTTATTTACCCTGAACTAGGCTCCTAAATAAAGAACAGACATTAAAAAAATGGAACTTGGGGCTATATTATATTCAAATATTGACAATAGTATTGGGTAAACATTTAACTCAGTAAAACAATTTTCTAATATTACATCATGCATTATAAGGGCATTATTAACATTTCACCCATGATGGATACAATATTTTGCTCTGAAGCTTTTTTTAATCTGTATTTTAACTGGATGGATAATACTCTGTGAATGTTCAGCTTTTAGGGAGAACAAAATATTTTTGAATGTGCAGATTCTCTGGGTTTCAGGAATTATTCAAAATATATTGTAAATGTCAGGTTTAGTTGGTACTTATTTTACATTTGCATGATGCCAAGGTAAATGATCAGATTTGAGGTTGTCAGTATGTATGACAAGTGACAAGGTTCCAATTCAGATGTTTAGGTTGTTAAGGTGAATGGGTAGATTCTCATAGTAAATGAGTAGGCACTCATGTGTTAGTGGCACATTCTATAATGGAATGACAGATTCTCAAGATTTAAATTGGATATATTGTCATGGCCTTATGGTGAAAAGGCAGATTTATATGGTGAACGGGCATAGTAACCATATTAGTGTTTCAAAATGGTAACTTGTATTACAACAATAATATCGTCAGCAAAAGTGCAGTTCATGTGTGAAAAATGCAAAAAACGTAACTTTTACTAAACATATCATGGTTGTAATACAAGTTACCATTTTGAAACACTAATATTTGTGTTTAGCGAAATCTCCCGAGTAAAACAGTACCCCCCCATGTACAGGTTTTATAGCGTCTTGGAAAGTTACAGGGTTAAATATAGTGCTTGCAATTCAAATTCTCTGCATTTTTTGCCTGGGTTGTCAGGCATGTCAATCAAATTTTAACTAATTAAATCACATAACTATGTTAAAATATTACTTAAATATACACGTAGAATTGTAATATATATACCGTATATACTCGGGTATAAGCCGACCCGAAAATAAGCCGAGGCCCCTAATTTTACCCCAAAAAACTGGGAAAACTTATTGACTCGAGTATAAGACTAGGGTGAGAAATGCAGCAGCTACTGGTAAATTTCTAAATAAAATTAGATCCTAAAAAAAATATATTAATTGAATATTTATTTACAGTGTGTGTATAATGAATGCAGTGTGTGTGTATGAATGCAGTGTGAGTGTATGAGTGCAGCGTGTGTATGAGTGCAGCGTGTGTATGAGTGCAGCGTGTGTATGAGTGCAGCGTGTGTATGAGTGCAGTGTGTGTATGAGTGCAGCGTGTGTATGAGTGCAGCGTGTGTGTGAGTGCAGCGTGTGTGTGAGTGCAGCGTGTGTATGAGTGCAGCGTGTGTATGAGTGCAGTGTGAGTGTATGAGTGCAGTGTGAGTGTGAGTGCAGTGTGAGTGTATGAGTGCAGTGTGAGTGTGAGAGTGTAAGAGTGTGAGAGTTGCAGAGCCTTGGTGGGGGGTGGGTTTTTTTTTATTATTTAAATTTTTATTATTTAATGTTTTTTATTATTAATTATTATTTTTATTTATTTAATTATTATTATTATTGTATTATTATGTATTATTTAATTATTATTTTTTTATTATTCATTATTTTTTTTTCGTCCCCCCTCCCTGCTTGATAAATGGCAGGGAGGGGGGCTCTCCTTCCCTGGTGGTCCAGTGGCATTGGCAGTTCAGTGGGGGGAAGGGGGGGGGCTGGCAGAGCTGTAACTTACCTGTCCTGCAGCTCCTGTCAGCTCTCTCCTCCTCCGCGCCGTCCGTTCAGCACCTCGGTCAGCTCCCAGTGTAAATCTCGCGAGAGCCGCGGCTCTCGCGAGACTTACACTGTGAGCTGACAGAGGGAGCTGCACGGACGGCGCGGAGGAGGAGAGCTGACAGGAGCTGCAGGACAGGTAAGTTACAGCTCTGCCAGCCCCCCTCTCCCCCAGTCTGTATTATGGCAATGCAAAAAATGTGCTAAAAAACTCGGCTTATACTCGAGTATATACGGTACATATATATGTATTTAAAGTCTATGTGTACACGTATGTAGTTATTTAAGTAATTATATATATATTTATATATGTATATATGTATATATATATATATATATATATATATATTCAGATAAATATATATATTTTTTTGCGGTTATTTGTATTTTATATACAGATAGATAGATATAGAATGTCATTCTAAGTGTATTTTGTTACCAATATATATATATATATATTAATAACAAAATACAGTTAGAATGAAATTACATATGTATATATAATTTATTTACATTTTCACATTTCAGACAATCCCCCTGCTGGCAGATCCAGAACCAGCTATAGGGGGCCATGTGATCGCTCTTTAAGGCCTCATTTGCCTCATTTGCCGGGGAGGGCTGCCTGGGCTGTCAAGTAGTCCTCCAGAAGAGGATCGCGGCGGAGGTAAGTCAATCTGACCTCCTGGGGCTGAAAGCCGTTACGGCGTTCCATGCTGCCGCAACGGCTTTAACGCCCATTTAATGCGGGACGGCATAGAACGCTGTAACGGCGTTAAGGGGTTAACATCAATTTATTATTTCGTGAATAAATCTTGTATGAAAAATTATGACGGCAACCCTACCACTCATAAGGTTAAACACAGTGGCAGGTAGAATCCACTGAAGTGTAATTTATAGACCCTGACACACAGCGATTAAGTGTAATCACTCTGAGCTTTGTGCCGTGAAGCAGAGATTGTTGACGGTTTCTGGAAATCCTCATTAACTACCCTGTGCATCCAAAACATTGGGGCGAGAGGCTTCTCTCCACTTTTCTGTCCAGGTCACATGTATAGACAAGTGCATAATGAGATAGCTTTTAATTAGTTAATTATTATCAATGGGTATTGATATTAATGAATTAATTAATTAATATCAATAACCATTGATAACATTTATAGGTTAGAGCCGGAGTACACAAAAGGTAGATCTCAGATGTTGGAAAACGACAACTCCCATGATGCTTTGCATGCCTTTAGAATGCTTTAGAATGACAAAGCATCATGGAAGCTGTAGTTCTACAACATCTGGGGGATCTACCATTTGGGCACCCATGGGTTAGAGGATATTGTGTCAGTGCACTGATATCACAGTTTTGTTAAATTTCATTCCTTCTTCATGTTTGAGTCATGTTTAAAAAAGGAAGAGAATTGTTTGATATTTTGGTGTACTTTTCTAACTTTCCTACTTTTAGTAAAGTATTGGCTTATTATGAAGATCAAATTCCATTGTTGAGACACCACAAGGCTTTGATATCAAGGTATTTTTATCATGTCATGTGAGTGCATACAATTCTATACATTATTTACGTGTATTTTAGTTTTTTTTTTTTTTTTTGTTATGTTTTCTGTGGTTTGACATATCAGGCAAGGGAAGTCTCAAGGGAGCCATTCTACCTTACAAACTGTTATGTATAATCGTAGCACATTTTATAAGAATTACATATTCACAATAACAATTTTGTGCTTTATATTACCGTATATACTCGAGTATAAGCCGACCCGAATATAAGCCGAGGCCCCTAATTTTACCCCAAAAAACTGGGAAAACGTATTGACTCGAGTATAAGACTAGGGTGGGAAATGCAGCAGCTACTGGTAAATTTCTAAATAAAATTAGATCCTCAAAAAATTATATTAATTGAATATTTATTTACAGTGTGTGTATATAATGAATGCAGTGTGTGCGTATGAATGCAGTGTGTGCGTATGAATGCAGTGTGTGCGTATGAATGCAGTGTGCGTATGAGTGCAGTGTGCGTATGAGTGCAGTGTGCGTATGAGTGCAGTGTGCGTATGAGTGCAGTGTGCGAGTGCAGTGTGTGTGTATGAGTGCAGTGTGTGCGCAGTGCAGTGTGTGTGCAGTGCAGTGTGTGTGTGCAGTGTGTGTGTATGAGTGCAGTGTGTGTGTATGAGTGCAGTGTGTGTGTATGAGTGCAGTGTGTGTGTATGAGTGCAGTGTGTGTGTATGAGTGCAGTGTGTGTGTGTGAGTGCGGTGTGTGTGCGTATATATTAATTGAATATTTATTTTCAGTGTGTGTATATAATGAATGCAGTGTGTGTGTATGAGTGCTGTGTGTATGAGTGCTGTGTGTATGAGTGCTGTGTGTATGAGTGCTGTGTGTATGAGTGCTGTGTGTATGAGTGCTGTGTGTATGAGTGCTGTGTGTATGAGTGCTGTGTGTGTGAGTGCGCAGTGTGTGTGTGAGTGCGCAGTGTGTGTGTGAGTGCGCAGTGTGTGTGTGAGTGCGCAGTGTGTGTGTGAGTGCGCAGTGTGTGTGTGAGTGCAGTGTGTGTGTGAGTGCAGTGTGTGTGTGAGTGCAGTGTGTGTGTGAGTGCAGTGTGTGTGTGAGTGCAGTGTGTGTGTGAGTGCAGTGTGTGTGTGAGTGCAGTGTGTGTGTGAGTGCAGTGTGTGTGTGAGTGCAGTGTGTGTGTGTGAGTGCAGTGTGTGTGTGAGTGCAGTGTGTGTGTGAGTGCAGTGTGTGTGTGAGTGCAGTGTGTGTGTGAGTGTGCAGTGTGTGTGAGTGCGCAGTGTGTGTGAGTGTGCAGTGTGTGTGAGTGCGCAGTGTGTGTGAGTGTGCAGTGTGTGTGAGTGCGCAGTGTGTGTGTGTGCGCAGTGTGTGTGTGAGTGCGCAGTGTGTGTGTGAGTGCGCAGTGTGTGTGTGAGTGCGCAGTGTGTGTGTGAGTGCGCAGTGTGTGTGTGAGTGCAGTGTGTGTGTGAGTGCAGTGTGTGTGTGAGTGCAGTGTGTGTGTGAGTGCAGTGTGTGTGTGAGTGCAGTGTGTGTGTGAGTGCAGTGTGTGTGTGAGTGCAGTGTGTGTGTGAGTGCAGTGTGTGTGTGAGTGCAGTGTGTGTGTGTGAGTGCAGTGTGTGTGTGAGTGCAGTGTGTGTGTGAGTGCAGTGTGTGTGTGAGTGCAGTGTGTGTGTGAGTGCAGTGTGTGTGTGAGTGCAGTGTGTTTGTGAGTGCAGTGTGTGTATATGAATGAAGTGTGATGCAGTGTGTGTTTGTGTATGTGTTGGTGGGGGTGGGCATTTGATATATTATTAATTATTTTATTTTTTTATTTTTTTTATATTATTATTTTTTTATTATTATTATTTATTATTTAATTATTATTATTTATTTATTTTTAATTGGGTTTTTTTTCGTCCCCCCTCCCTGCTTGCTAGCTGGCCAGGGAGGGGGGCTCCTTCCCTGGTGGTCCAGTGTCATTGGTAGTTCAGTGGGGGGAGAGGGGTGCTGGCAGAGCTGTACTTACCTTTCCTGCAGCTCCTGTCAGCTCTCTCCTCCTCCGCGCGGTCTGTGCAGCTCCCTCTGTCAGCTCCCAGTGTAAGTCTCGCGAGAGCCGCGGCTCTCGCGAGACTTACACTGGGAGCTGACCGAGGTGCTGAACATACGGCGCGGAGGAGGAGAGAGCTGACAGGAGCTGCAGGAAAGGTAAGTACAGCTCTGCCAGCACCCCTCTCCCCCCAGTCTGTATTATGGCAATGCAAATTGCCATAATACAGACTCTGACTCGAGTATAAGCCGAGTTGGGGTTTTTCAGCACAAAAAATGTGCTGAAAAACTCGGCTTAAACTCGAGTATATACGGTATATGGATTTTTAAATTTTATTTACAGTCACTATTACATTTTAAAATGAACAAACTGGTTTAGCATTTACCACAATGTTTGTATTTTTATATATATATATATATATATATATATATATATATATATATATATATATATATATATATATATATATTTGGGTACAGTGATTACAAAATAAGTCAATGTACTGATGGGCCATTTTTCAAATCATGAAAACACTAACTGTTATGTTGGTGGTGGAATAATTATAAATATTATCCTTTGTGTGAACATGTAATATTATAACAAGGAATATAACAATCTACGACTTCTGTCAAGGACATTGCATTGTAAACAAATGAAAAGAAAATGTTTACAAATGATCTACAATTTTTAAATGTTCAGGAGAAAAATAAATGCGTACACTTACCTAATGAAATTTTATATTACACCGTAATGTTTAATTTTGTTAATGTCAAAGTTTTCGGCTACTGGAATAAAAGAGTAAGAGATGTATCTAGTGTCCGGAATATGTCAAGGTGACAGTACTTGCTCTGTGGCTCAGACTAAGCTCACTAACAGACCTCTGTTTCCATCCCTACGTGACAGCTGTCGCTGGGTCTATGTGAGCAGTTACCAAGAAAATCCTCTGCAGTCACAAGACACATTCTCACACTGGTTCGTGCTTTGGATCCGGCTAAATTGAATGCTCTATTAAATGGCCTACGTGGTGACATATGACATTGAAATATATTAGAGTTTATAAGGTCGTATCCATCATGCAACCTCAAGCTCTATAGATTATTTCATGAATACAAATCTTGGGAGAGGGTAGCCTCCCTCATTATCACATCTCCACTTGTTTTTAATAACGAATACACATGCCTGTAAATTACTTATTGTGAAGCTGTAAGGCAATAACGCAAAGTCTTAAAGGGACACTTGTAATCACTCTCTGTCAATATCTTATATATAGAAGGCTTTATCGATAGGCACACGTGTATCAAGCCAAAAGTCAATCTGAGCATTTAAAAACCCTTAAAAAAGTGCAGTTGTGATGGTTACATAAAGTGACGTGTGCTTATAGTTGCAAGACATCTATTCAAGTATCTAAGAAGAAAACAGAAAAAGAGAACTCCTAGTGCAATACAGTACAAAAATTGTATATGAGAAAAATATTGCTCTTTAAGTAGCTCACTCACTCACAAAATCAGTGGTTAAAGCACCACTCACAGCTATAGCGCTCAGGGAGGATCAGCCCCTGGTGTGCGTGGAATCCGTATATTACACAGATGACCAGGATGTCGGGTATGTGCAAACTTTATTCCAATGTCGCAATTAAAAACATATCATCTGTGCAGTCCATCAACATCTCAACAGCTCTTGGCAAAGCATGGTGATAGCTTGTAAAACCGTTCAGCCCGTTGCTTTGCTGGGCTGCTTTCACCAATGAACGTCCACAGTGCAGGAATCCTTTCTGGTCCGTGATGCGTTTAACAAAGCCCCAAGGGTAGGGGCGAAATGCGTCACGGACCAGGAAGCGGAAAGTACTGTGGAAGTTCATCGGTGAAAGCAGCCCAGCACAGCGACGAGCAAAATTGTTTTACAAGCTATCACCATCTGTTGCCAAGAGCTGGTGAGCTGTCGATGGACTGCACAGATTATGTTTTTAATTGTGACATTGGGAAAAAAAGTTTGCACATACCTGACATCCTGGTCGTATGTGTATTGTAGGGATCCCACGCACACCAGGGGCTGATCCTTCTTGAGTTCTATAGCTGCGAGTGGTGCTTTAACCACTCTTATTTTGTGAGTGAGCTACTTAAAGAGCAATATTTTTCTCATATACAATTGTTGTACTGGATTGCACTAGGAGTTCTCTCTTTCTGTTTTCTTCTTAGATACTTGAATTGATACCTCAGAAGTATAAGCACATGTCACTTTATATAACCATCACAACTGCACTTTTTTAATGGTTTTTAAACAGTGAGATTGCAGTTTGGTTTGATACATGTGTGCTTATTGATAAAGCCTTCTACATATAAGATATTGACAGTGAGTGATTATAAGACACTGCCCACAAGCACTTTTATGTGTTTGTTCTGTTTAATCTTATTACCAAGATTTTTGTTGGTTGCTGCATTTTTTAAAATTAATCTTACGTTTTGCGCCAACCTATTCACACACACACACATATATAAATATATATATATATATATATATATATATATATATATATATATATATATATATATATTAAAGGGACACTTCACTTCCCAAAATAAGTAGAACTCCCTGTTTAATAAATATATTCCCAATGAATACGTGCATACATTTTTCGTTCACATATTTATTGGGAGTATAAATTTATTGATAGTATAGAAACATAGAAACATAGAATGTGACGGCAGATAAGAACCATTCGGCCCATCTAGTCTGCCCAATTTTCTAAATACTTTCAATAGTCCCTTGCCTTATCTTATAGTTAGGATAGCCTTATGCCTATCCCAAGCATGCTTAAACTCCTTTACTGTGTTAACCTCTACCACTTCAGCTGGAAGGCTGTTTCACTACCCTCTCAGTAAAGTAATACTTTCTGATATTGTTTTTAAACCTTTGTCCTTCTTTTAAATATAGTCTCCTCCTTTACTGTGTTGATTCCCTTTATTTATTTAAATGTTTCTATCATATCCACCCTGTCTCGTCTTTCCTCCAAGCTATACATGTTAAGATCCTTTAACCTTTCCTGGTAAGTTTTATCCTGCAATCCATGAACAAGTTTAGTAGCCCTTCTCTGAACTCTCTCTAAGGTATCAATATCCTTCTGAAGATACGGTCTCCAGTACTGTGTACAGTACTCCAAGTGAGGTCTCACCAGTGTTCTGTACAATGGCACGAGCACTTCCCTCTTTCTACTGCTAATGCCTCACCCTATACAACCAAGCATTCTGCTAGCATTTCCTGCTGCTCTATTACATTGTCTGCCTACCTTTAAGTCATCAGAAATAATCACCCCTAAATCCCTTTCCTCAGATGTTGAGGTTAGGACTCTATCAAATATTATGTACTCTGCCCTTGGGTTTTTACGTCCAAGATGCATTATCTTGCACTTATCCACATTAAATATCAGTTGCCACAACTCTGACCATTTTTCTAGTTTACCTAAATCATTAGCCATTTGGCTTATCCCTCCTGGAACATCAATCCTATTACATATCTTAATATCATCAGCAAAAAGACATACCTTACCATCAAGACCTTCTGCAATATCACTAATAAAATATTAAAGAGAATGGGTCCAAGTACAGATCCCTGAGGTACTCCACTGGTGACAAGCCCAAGCTTCGAATATACTCCATTGACTACAACCCTCTGTTGCCTGTCACTCAGCCACTGCATTACCCATTCAACAATATTGGAATCCAAACTTAAATATTGCAGTTTATTGATAAGTCTTCTATGTGCAACAGTGTCAAAAGCCTTACTGAAATCTAGGTAAGCAATGTCTACTGCACCACCCTGATCTATAATTTTAGTTACCCAATCCAAAAAATCAATAAGATTAGTTTGGCATGATCTCCCTGAAGTAAATCCATGTTGTCTCTGATTTTGAAATCCATGTGTTTTTAGATGTAAAATAGTGATGTCCCGAACAGTTCGCTGGGAACTGTTCGCCAGCGAACATAGCGTGTTCGTGGCGAACGCGGCGGGCGAACATATGCGATGTTCGGTCCGCCCCCTATTCGTCATCATTGAGTAAACTTTGACCCTGTACCTCACAGTCAGCAGACACATTCCAGCCAATCAGCAGCAGCCCCTCCCTCCCAGACCCTCCCACCTCCATGACGAATAGAGGGCGGACCGAACATCGCATATGTTCGCCCGCCGCGTTCGCCACGAACACGCTATGTTCGCTGGCGAACATTTCCCGGCGAACTGTTCGGGACTTCTCTAATGTTCAACAATCCTATCCTTTAACATGGTTTCCATCACTTTCCCCACTACTGAAGTAAGACTTACTGGCCTATAGTTGCCCGACTCCTCCCTATTACCTTTCTTGTGAATGGGTACAACATTTGCCAACGTCCAATCTTCTGGGACTACTCCTGTTATCAATGATTGGTTAAATAAATCTGCTAATGGTTTTGCTAGTACACCACTAAGCTCTTTAATAGCTTTGGGTGTATTCCATCAGGTCCCATTGACTTATTTGTCTTTACTTTTGAGAGTTGAAATAGAACCTCTTCCTCTGTAAACTCATGTGTAATAAATTACTCATTTATCCTTTTTCTTAACTGAGGTCCCTTTCCTTCATTTTCATCTGTAAATACCGAACAAAAATAGTAATTGAGGCAGTCAGCTAGACCTTTATCCTCTTCTACATACCTTCCTTCTTTTGTTTTTAATCTAACTAATCCTTGTTTTATATTTTCTTTTCTCATTTATGTATCTAAAAAAAGTATTCTTATGAACAGCGGTCTTTCCAACCCCCTTTTCCCCCATTTTCTCCCAGAAGAGACTAACAATCAATTAACCAGGAAATTAACTGGAAAATAGCTTATCTTCTCATTTAGAAGCCTCAACCACGCACACCCATGAACGCACTGCTCAGCTTTCTGTTCTGAGAAGCAGGTATGCTGGGGGAGTCAGGTATACCCAAGTAGAGCCCACATTCCAATTCCGTTAGCTCAGTGGAGTTAATAGAAGCAGGGAGAAATCTCCCCGGCTGTTTGATTGACAGCCAGGAGGGTGTTTCATTAATTAATCATTAATTAATTAAATAATAATCATTGGTCATAAAAAACATATTAATTAATGGGATATACCTCACACATAGAGCACTCCAGAAAACTGAAATGTTTTATGGGTGCGGAGTGGTCTTTTAAGGAATGATTTCACAAAAACTTAAAATGTATGTGTTTACAGGGATCGATTGTAGTGACAAAGTAGGGGGTGCCGTTCCACTATTATATTTTGAGAAGAAATGGCCTGCTGCCAGGAATGTGTATTTTTAAATTGCATTTTTTTAGCCATCTTTGGCTACTTGGTGCAGCATAGCTTTGCTATGATCATGACTGGAATTAATGCTATCAATGCTCAAGGTTTCCCTGCCCTCACACAGCAGCCTGGGAAAATATGATACTTTATTGCTTCCTCGCAGAATCTTTAAGGTGTTGAACAGAACAGAAGATATCATTGGAGCTGTTACCAATTGCTCCCCCACCAGACACCAATGCAGCTAAATCACCCTTTCTGTAGGGAAAAGGTAAATTGGTTATAAATAAATATAATGTATTTATTACAGCAAAAACATGTGAGTAACTGAAAGGATGTAAGTGTGTGTGTGTGGAGTGAGAAACTGTGTGTGAAGTTGGAAGTGATGAAGTGTGTGTAGAAGGTATGGAACTGTATGTTAGGAAGTTTGGAACTGTGGGTGTCTCTGTGTGTGCTTCTTGGATACTGTACTTCAAGCCATAGGAAAGGGTCACCAGGAAAGGGTCACCAGAACATACCTCGTAGAGGTCAATCATTATGTTGCCCTCAGGTCCTCTGCTGCTCTTCACATTCTCCAGAGCCAGGGTAAAGAATATCCCCCGTGTATCCGAGATATAAAGGTTATACGTTTCATTCTGATTCCACTCTTGAATGGCAACAAACACTTGATTTTCATCAGTGCTGATAACATGCATGTCCTAAGAAAAGAAAAAAACAGCTCCAAATTAGAATTCTTTGTTTTTCTCTTATTAGTCTTGCCTGGATACCCCCTTTTTTCATTCCACTCTCTTTCCTCTCTATCATTCTACTGTAACTTACTAATCTTTACAATGTAATTCTTTCATTCTAAATACCCTACTTTATTTGCCACCTCCTTTTCTTCCTCGATACCCTTATTTTCTACATAACTTAATATAGTATTTTTCCTCTCTCCCACAAGTTAATAAAATTATTTGTACACTCTTGTCTCCCTTATTTCTTAATATTACTATATAATTACTATTTTAATATTCAATTCTACTGGAGTTCTTTGTGAACACCAACAACCGTGATGTCCAAGTTTCGTGTGAAAGTTAGGTATTCTTCTAAAATTGAAGATATTTTAATTGAAATATAAGACTTTGCTGTTAAAGTGTGTGTTTTTAAAAGTTCTTGTCACTTGTCACTGGAACAATATATTACATGTTTTTAAACTAAAAAATAAAATACACAATACCTATAACCTCTTTTTATTATAAATATTTTGTAATGCTGGCTTATCTATATATCTATCTTTCTATCTATCTATATCTAATGCAGGGGTCCTCAAACTCCGGCCCCCCGGATGTTGCTGAACTACAACTCCCATGATTCTCTGGCTATCTATGTAATTAAAAGAATCATGGGAGTTGTAGTTCAGCAACATCCGGGGGCGGAGTTTGAGGACCCCTGATCTAATGTATATGTCTGTCTGTGTATATATATATATATATATATATATATATATATATAAAACCACACATATTGGAGGAAAGCACAACATTAGACATCTCAAACTTATAGTGGTAACTACCGCAGGGGATTATGGGTGGGCATATGCAAATTAGTTAAACAAATAATTACCTTTTAGGGTCATTATTCCATTTTTAACATGGCTTCTTGAAGTTTAAGTTTTCTGTATGCAACAGTTTTGAAACATAACTCATGAAGAGATACAAATCCAGTGAACCACTCATGGACAGCTGTTCCATTGTTAATGCCACTCATCAACATAAGGTTGGTTACTGGCTTGCTATTGAGGCTTGGCGTTACTTGCGGAGCACAAATCAAGAAAGCTATGGTGGGGAAAAAAGTGATTGAACACATATTCCACCTGAATTCAACCTAATGCTGATGAATTGCTTTAACAATGAATTAGTTGTCCATGAGTGGTTCACTGACTTGGAAGCATCCCCAAAAATAATCCAGTATGCTTTCAGTCATTTCTGGACACCATTAAACGTATCACTTTGGTTTCATGTAACCGTTCACCATAGCAGGCTGGTCCCATCCTCTTGATCACTCCATTATTTAATAAATATTCTTTCATATAGAGTGTTAGTGACTATAACTGTGCATTTAGCTAAAGTACTGGAGTGGTTTAAATAATATTCATGTTATATAAATTGTTCTACATAACATTTTAGCAAAAATCTACAACAGATATTTTGGAAGGAGCTTGAAAGTTTTTACACCACTAATTATGTAACTAAAAATTACTGTACTGAAATTACAACATGAATTGATAGAAATTATTATTATTTTTTTGGGACTGAACATTTATAAAGGGAGTATTGCTTCAGAAGACACTTACATCATGCTTGCTATATATAATAGATTTAAAATATATAATATATAAAATGTCAAGAGAATGCAAGATAGGGCATACTAAGAAATATCAGACTGGACTGGCCCATAATGTTGTACTTAAATGAAAATTAAAATGGTCTTAAAGATAGCCACTAGAGGTGCTTCCTGGCCTTTGCATGACTAAGTCCAGCATCTTCCAAATGCCCAGAGAAAAGCATTGATTCAATGCTTTCCTATTGCTAAGGCCAATTGCGCAAAAGTCACCCTCACCGAGCATGTGCATTAGTTTTCCCCCTTTGGCTCACGTCAAATTAGGAGGAGACAGACCAATTGCCAAGGGACCTTGGCACTGTACTCAGGCAGGTTTGAGTGAACAGGAAAATGAGTCTCATTGCCACATTCATTATAGACTGTAATGGAGAAAGTTAGGAACCTGAAAGACCACTGAGAAGTTAATTGCAGTAGTCAAGGTGAGAAAGGATAGTGGCATGGACCAGCACCTTAACCGCTTATGGCATTAAATATGGTCCGATACATTTGAGATGAAAGTGACAGGATTTGGTGATTGACTGGACATGAAGGATGAAGGAAAGGTCAGAGTCAAAGAGAAGACCTAGGCAGCAAACCTGCTAGGTAGAGCTGATGGTAGCACCGTTGACTTGGAAGTTTTCATAAGTTCATAGAGCAAGCAGAATGTGCTTGTTATAGTTTGTTGATTAATTAAGTTTGTAGGTGATTTTTCATGCTTGTTCAAATGCATGAAAGTTTGTAAAGGGTATTGCTTTAGAAGAGCATGCTGGCTATATACAAAAGATGTTATATATGGTAGATGCTGACTATGTATAATAGATCTAAACTATAGAAATGTCGCCAGAATGCAAGATAGGGCATACAAAGCAATATCAGAGAGAGTTTTAAAAGCTGAGTGAGATGTATTTAATGTATTGAGATTGAATGACATTTGGTCTCACTGGGACTTGCTACAAGGTCATAAAATATAGAATGTAACCCTCTCACTTTTACCACAATTACCCAGAAACTAACTACAGTTGTGAATGTTGTATAACATGGTCTCCAAAGCAGACATCATGATGGCCAGTCAGCATTATATTAACCTTTAAGCTGTGAGACTGATTGTACAACTCCCATTAACCCCTTACTGTTTTAAAGCCTAGAAAGTCACCAGCAATTAGTTATTGTGAAGACGATGTGACTGTATAATTGCATTGTTGATTTATAGTGGATGTTTACCTTTACACAATGTCAGGGTGCATGATGTCATTGTGCAGATATAAAGAAGGTGTGCCTGTATGATGGCAGGGTGAGAATGTATGAACGTGGTTGTGATCAAAACTTCCATTCTCTTTTGGAGGATGTTGTTGTAGCCACTTGTGCCAGGGTCCCAAAGACAAATGACACTGTGTCATTGTCACTCACCTACAAGCCCTAGAAGACTGTATGACATGCATAGAGACTTTGAGACTAGCCTCTTGTCTGGACACTATGGGCCCTTTTGATATGGGCTTGAACAAACCTCTGTGATTCTGACTTTGGATCTTATAACTGCTCATTGAGGAAAAGTACCTATGCACTGTTTGGCCAACCTATGACTTTAGCTAAACAAGTGTTTATTGTGTGTGTGTGTACTTTCCACCCTCTCCTAGTGTGCTTTTAGATGAGTGTGCCTCTGTTGCTCCTTTAGAGGGCTGTCAGATCAGTAAGTCTCCAATCAGGTCCACCTCCATTGTCGATGTCTATTTCCCTTTATATAAACACTGTGATATGATCAGTCCATCGAACGAGAAAAGTGTCTTGATTGCATTAAGCTCTGTCTCATGTCTGTGGAAGATGGAGAAAATAATACCTGCTGATAACCTACCTGCTATGAAGATACAAGTATTGATGTGGTGGTTCCTCTACGGAAAAAGAGAGAAACAGCATAACAGGGGCTCAAGTTGGGGGCCATCCCTGCTGTTCTTGTTCCAGTGGTGTAAATGATAGCAGTGAGCTACATAATGGCAATGTGGCTCTATAATGGTGGTGTAGTAGTATGATGCTGAAGTAACTGTATGATTATTTTCATAATTGTTTCAGTGCTGGGGAGTTCATGAAAAGTATTTTAAGGTAACAATGTCTGATGCACAGTTTTGCCTTTTTTTTTGTCTGTCTTCCTGCCATTATGACATTTTTGCCGTCATAGTGAATTATCGAGACATGAAAACACCTATCTGATTTTAGAAATGCAATCTGAAGCATCACATAACATAATATGTTTTCTCATAAATACATGTTACAGTACCCACACATCAAATTACAGATAATTATACACTCCGAACCACAAAGCAAATTGCTTGCTTTTGTTTCAGATCCCAGATGTGATAGAGGAATGAACATCTGTCGGATTGTCCTTTGTATATTTTAATTAAATTTCTTTCTTTAAGAAGATTATACTCTTGTAAACACAAGTTTATAAACTCACTTCCTAGCTAAAGAATCAAATATATTGTCACTTTGTAACTGCTTAAATGCCTGTTGTCACTTTACAGAGGACACTCTCGTATTTGACATCTGCACTGGAACCACACAAAATCTCAGTGCTTGTTATTGGCACAGGAAATTGTGATTCTCTGTCATAATGGATATAATGAGAGCTTTCCTGAACAAACGCTTTACAGGATGATAGTAATTAAAAAGGGTTTGATCACTGTTGCCTAAGGAAATATTTCAGTACAGAAACATGTTTTATTTAATTAGCTTGCATGATAAAATGTCTATGCTGATAAAGGACATAATAAAGTTTCTAAAAAAAAAAAAAAGAAATATATATATATATATATATATATATATGTATGTATATATATGTATGTATATGTATATATAAATGTATGTATATATATACATATATATTATTTATTTATAAAAAAAAATAACACCCTTGAATGAAAATCTTATTGATAAATAAATATGTAGGGACAATGTTACTGATATCAAGTAAATATGTCTCATCTTATAATTATACCTTGTAAAAGCAATATGTTACCTTATACCTTGTAAAAGCAATATATATCATACCATATAGGTAGATGCTGTTGTAGAAAACATAAAAAGAAATTTAATATGAATTTCACTAGATCTCAAATTGAAAACAGTTGTCTAGTTAGACTTTAGGTATTGATTTATGCCTTTTTCATATCTGATTGCCTCCCCTATTCATTCTCTTTATGGGCCGTGAGCTAATACAAGGCAAGTGGACAAACAACTGCCCACTTCATGCATCCTATGTTGGATAGAGTTTAATGAACACATGGTGGATTTAATGAAGGCAGGTGTTCCCCTTGACCCTTCAATGACCAAGAAGAAACCTTAGCAAATTGCATTGACCCTTTAGCAGTATCAATCTTTTTCTTTCAAGCCTAGGGTCCATTTCTTTGCACATCCAGTTAACTGTGAAGGCCTGTTTTTGGTTTATAGTTGTATTTATCCTTCAATTGCTGGTTGTAGTAGTTAAAATTCCATCTAACTTCCAAAAATATTTTTTAAATTGTATTTATTATAACAAGATGTACAAATTTGAGGGCCAAAGACAATGATACCAAAATATAGCTTGGCTGTCTGGTAAGAATTAAAAAAGAATTAAAATGTATTTTACATGTTATTTTATTTCTTTAAAAAAAAGAAAAAGAAAATAGGTTGACACCTCCAAGGGTTCTCTTGTCGATACCATTTGTATAATCCTCACCTATCCTTATCTGGATCTTGTCATAACTAATAATGTTGACTTATTTTCAAACATTCAATTAAGGGAGCAATTGGGAAATAGTGACCATAATATGGTATCATTTAAGATTAACTTAAAAAACAAACAAATCTATATAGCATCTACAAAAACACTTAATTTTTAAAAGTTTGAATTCCATAGAATAAGAGGATATTTACAACTAACTGACTGGCAGAAAATATTCACTGGCAAACTCACAGATGATAAATAGAAGGTATTTTAATGACTACTACAAAAGTAAATTTCTTAATACATACGAACGGAAAACTAATATAAATGTTAAAATGTGGCTTAATACAAGTGTCAGCCAAATAATAAAAGATACAAAAGGGCATTCAAACATTTAAATCAGAGGGGTTGACTGAACCCTATAACAAATATAAGCATGTTAATTGAACTTTCAAAAGAGTGACTAGATGGGCTAAACTTGAAAATGAAATACAATGACGTGGGATGTCCTTCCTTAAACCTAGACCTCTTCATTGCCCCATATAGACTCTAGGTTACAAAACCTCCTTTGAAGCTCCACAGCATATCTCCTCCTCACAATGACTTTATTACCATTCTTCATCCCTCTTTTTCTTCTGCTTAGCATTTTTTCCAAATGTGAAAAATTGTCATTTACAAGCTGTTTTTTTGATTTGTGTTATTTTTTTTAGTTTTCAGATGTTAGCTTTGTTAGCATTTTTGTATATTTACTCATATTTTTCTTGCTTGTATAACAAATTTCAGCAACAATTTAATGCCTCACGGGGAATACAACCCTCAATTATCTCCTTGTTTTACATTTTCCTACCGTGCTCTAATTCTGAGATCCTTCAAATGCCAGAAATATTCATTTAGATATTCAAAAGGCAATCCCTTGTCCCTATTCAGTTCTATAAACAAGATTGCAAGGCAAGAAACCTCAGGCAAATTATTTATAATCCAATATTCATTGCTGAATATTGATCACAATATTGATTATTGCATATACATTAAATGTATGACCCTTTAGTTTAGTCTAATGTGTCTGTCACATGTAAGGTTAATTATGCTAATAATTTATTATTTTTATTCTAATAATTTCCTTCCTTTGCATTTCTTCGTTCTCTTGATCCATACGTACATACCTATACACTAATTTTCCTAAGCAGCTAACTTCAAATTGTTGCAATATCATCTGCAAGAAATTGAGTTAAGTTACCTTCAATAAGGCCAGTAAAACACCACACTGGTTGTATCGTTCTTCCTTAATACATACCTCCTGAATCAGGGGTGCCCAAAAGGTAGATCCCCAGATGTTTGTAGAACTAGAAACATAGAAACATAGAATGTGATGGCAGATAAGAACCATTCCGCCCATCTAGGCTGCCCAATATTTCTAAATACTTTTAATTAGTCCCTGGCCTTATCTTAAGTCTAGAATAGCCTTATGCCTATCCCACGCATGCTTAAACTCCCTCACTTTGTTAACCTCTAGCACATCAGCTGGAAGGCTATTCCATGCATCCACTACCCTCTCAGTAAAGTAATACTTCCTGATATTATTTTTAAACTTTTGCCCCTCTAATTTAAGGCTATGTCCTCTTGTTGTGGTAGTTGTTCTTCTTTTAAATATAGTCTCTTCCTTTACTGTGTTGACTCCCTTTATGTATTTAAATGTTTCTATCATATCCCCCCTGTCTCGTCTTTCCTCCAAGCTATACATGTTAAGATCCTTTAACCTTTCCTGGTAAGTTTTATCCTGCAATCCATGAACCAGTTTAGTAACCCTTCTCTGAACTCTCTCTAAAGTATCAATATCCTTCTGAAGATACGGTCTCCAGTACTGCGTACAATACTCCAAGTGAGGTCTCACCAGTGTTCTGTACAATGGCATGAACACTTCTCTCTTTCTATTGCTAATACCTCTTCCTATACTGTCACAAACGCACGTGAGAGTGTGCCAAGACAGAGTCACTGGGAGAGAGGGCAGAGTGAGTGTGTGTATCAGTCTGTGCCAGAACCAAACTTGTCTGTGGTACCCTGTGAGGATGTGCCAAGTGCAAATCACGAGGAGGGGGAGACAGAGGTTTCCACTGTAGCTGTGGTAACCCGGCAGCGGTCTTACCCGAGTAGGGAGCAGGGCCTGCCACAGCCTGCAGACTCAGGGCGTATGTCAACAGGAGGGCACCCATATGGGGGAACCAGGGAGTCTCACACCTTGTTACCATCCCTTCCTGTAGTCCAGGGGCAGGAATCTGTGTCCGAGCCCCCTATTGACTCTGAGACCGAGGCGCGGTGTCCTGAATTCCAGGAATGAAGTCCTCAGAGCGCACTAGCTCTGGACGCACAAGAGTCACATCTGCCCCAGTGTCCCTGAGTCCCACAGTTACCTTCTCTCCCACTGTAACAGGCTGCAGGTTCACATTATTGTTGCCCTCTGACTTGGTCACGAACAACACAGAAGATGGGGCTCTTGCAGGTTGAACCCCTCCGGATGAGGGTGCTGGCCTCCTTTTCTCTGGGCAGGTATTACTCAAGTGCCCCATTGGGTTGCAAATAAAACATCTGCGACTATCTCCTTGCACAGACATGGCACTAGCTCCCCCTCTCCCTGAGGTAGGAACTGAAACAAAAGATGGCCCACTAGGCCTGGTGATGGGGAGTCGTGGTTGTGTGGTCCTCCAGCTGGATGTTCCCTTGGCAAAACCTCTGCTCTGGTCCACTGTTGCTCGATTGGCAGTGTGGAAATCTGCCAGCTCACCCGCCTCCAATGCCGTTTTGGGGTTCCGGTCCAGCAACCATTCCTGTACATCGGCTGGGCAGAGCTGCAAAAACTGTTCTTTTATTAACAAGTCTTGCAGACTTTCCAAAGTGGTAATCTCCAGCCCTGTAGTCCACTGTCGGAATGCTGTCACCAGGTGCCCCACAACTGCTGCATAACATTCTGTGGGATGCTTTTGCAAAGTCCTGAATTTCTTTCGGTACACCTCAGGAGTAAGGTTGTACCGTTTTTGCAAGGCAGCCCTAATCACATCATAGTCCTGGTCAAATTCTGCTGGAAGCGCAGCAAATGCTTCCAGTGCAGGACCTCTGAGACCGGGGGTGAGGTATTTTGCCCACTGGCCTTTGGTAGCTGGTACTGCCTGCAAACTTTTTCAAAACTGCGCAGAAAAACATCCAAATCACCATCTTTGTCCAAAGTTGGAAAATTCTCTGCACGTGGTTTGGGTGCAGAAGAGTCTCTTGAATTGATACTTATAGGGGAGGCAGTCAACCTCTCCAACTCAGCCATTTTTAGTTCATGCTCTCTGGCAGCTTGGCGCTCTGCAGCCTCTCTCTCCCTCTCAGCTTGGCGCTCTCTCTCCGCTTGGCGCTCAGCAGCCTCCTGATATTTAAGGATAAGCTGTAGTCTTTGGTTTGTATCTGCTGAGTCCACATATTTCAACACAGTTTGTAAGTAAGCATCCAAAGGATCTCCAGATATCGGTACATCACTGACAAAGGCTGCCGGTATCTCCTCGGCAGTGTTTGAGGCATCATTTTGCATCATTTTGGTTGTTGCATATCATAGTCCACCAGTGCTTGTAATAGTTCCTCTTTTGTTTTTCCCTGACAGGGAATAGATCTCTCCCGGCAAAGCTGGTCTAGCGCTGCCTTGGATTGCGCCTGGTACTCCATTTGGTAAATAAAAGATAGCAAAGAAAAACAGAGAGTGGGGGGGGGGGCTGTTGAGGTGTAAATATATTATATATGCACTGAGTTCAGCCTTTGGAAATCGAGACACAATTTCTTTTAGTGCCTGGATTAACCAACAAATCCAGCAACACTAAAATCTGGTATAAAAAGATGAAAAATCTTTTAGTTATCCCACCGCTGCCACCAATTTGTCACGAACGCACCCTACTCCAAGAGTGTGCGTGACTTAGTTGTGGTGGTGAAAGGGTTAAAGTACACTATTTGTCTGCACTAGACCGGAAATAATGACAAAATCCCCCTTTTAACACCACCCACACTTAAACATAATAATATAACTATTACTATCTTAACGCTGCCACCACAAGACAATTTATAAATGGGGTGCCTTGGTCCCCCAGGTAAATCAACAATAAAACCCACCAAATATTACTTAGCACAATATCTATGTAATTACAAAAATACTAACTAGTCTCTTCAGGTAACGTGATTCTTAACCAGACAAAGGTAGAACTTAATAAATGAATGTTTATTATGAGCAAAAATAGTCACAGTGCATATAACAATATATAAGAAACAAATTATTTACACCAACAGCATTTAAAAACAAAAGGGATAAAATAACAGAAGTCCTAATTACTCACTTAGGTTTTCAAAGTACAACTTCTGTCCAGGGGGTCTCTGGCAAGGAAGGATGATGGTGACTCACTCAAAATTAGATCTTGGCCCCAAGCAAGTACACTACCACCCTTCAGGATCACAGGAGATATACCCTGTGGAATTATCACACCCCACCCAGGGGCGTACCTATAGTGCTTCTAAGTGAACACCTCCTTTGTTCCAGAAACAACAAGCCAAATATAACCTTTTGGGTTTTATCTCCTCTACTGTACTTGCCACAGAAATAATAATTGCCTCTATGAATTTGTTATTATTTTTCCCATTCCATAGACATGTTGCACGCCCCACCTGCGATCCAATAGGACAGACATCACAATTCCTGCCACACGGTTTAAGTTGTGCAACTCATGTTTAGGCTTAATTAAAAGATTGGGCTTGTCCCATTCCAAATATAATAAAAATGAGGCTTTATTATTATTCTGTGGGGTAAATATGAATGTTTTTGTCCTTCCTTTGGGTATGATACTGGAGCAAAGCTAATGGCATTTACATATCAAAGAGATTTACTCAGCACTTAATGGTACAAGCCAAATGGATGAAGAGACATTCAGACTTTTCCCAAGTGTAGAACTTCACACCTTACAGAGCCTTGATTACTTCACATCCATATTAGTAAAATCCTTTCAACATTGCTATGCCATCCACACTTCCCCTTCTGTCATCCGACCTCTGTGGGGGTCGCAGCTTCAAAAGATGGAACCCCTGTTGACCTCAGCAATAGCATCCTTTTGTGCCATTTACTACACAAATGGCATTAAAGGATAATATTTCATAGTGTAATAATAAATTATGCACCCTTGCCGTGACATATACAACCAAGCATTCTGCCCATTCTCCCATGAAGCTTTGCATGTCTTTAGAATGTGTTTGAATGACAAGGCATCATGGAAGCCACAATATCTGGGGATCTATCTTTTAGGCATCCCTGTCCTAAGTGTCCCCCATTTAAGAGGAACAGTCCCATTTTTGGGCACAAATGCATCTGTCCCTCTTTTCTGGGAGTTCCATATTGTTGGTTTGTCTAAGTGTTTACCAGAGCTCCATAGCAATAATACACAGAATAATAAATTGCAATAAATGTGTTTAGAAATCAGTCTGTAAATAAGATAGATTCTTCTTGTTCTAAATTACAAATCAGTTTGATACATTATTGTTAGAACGTCTGTTAATATTTTGCAGAACAGCCCCTCCCATGGCCACACCAGCCCCTACCATGGCCACACCTAAAATTAAGTATCCCTTTCTGTCCATTTGAAATTTTGAGAGACAGGTCAATAGCCTCCTTTACTTTTACAACTATTAGTATAGATTGTAACTATAGCTTGTAACTGATACTTTTATATTATGTATGCATCTGCGTTATTTATTTTTATGGGGCTATAATTTATAGATAGAATAGATAGAATGTTTCAGTTTGACCCAAATGGTATACATCCCATCCTCCTTCTCTGCCTACAGCTTCTCCCTATTTCTCCACAGAAGGGCATGTTTGTGGATTCCTTGGCAATCAACTTCAAAATGTTAAGTCAAACTCCCACCTACCCTTGTTGTTCCTTTTTATTATAGCATGTTCCTTCAGCTGACTTACTATGTAACTACCTCATAAGCTATTCAGTATTTACATATGTTCCCAGATCTCTGGCCATCATCTTCAAACACCCTCTACAACCTCATGTCACAACTCCACATTATTACCTTTAGATTGTAAACTCATGAGTCATCTTGTACTTTGTGTAAAAGTACCATCATTGCTAGATTTCAGAGATTTGTTTTGTTACAAACTACTATATATCCAAATTTAGGCCAATTGGGTGATTGGTTGAATGCCTGAACTCTGATGTTATTGACCTTTTGACTTATTTAGCTAAATTTGGCCGAGCTGAAACACCATATGGTTGAAATTCGGCAGTCGTGAACATATTTTTTTTTACCATGCAGAAGTCTAGTAATGTTAAATAGATGTTAAGCTCAAGAACAACGGCCTCTGTTCCTTTTGTATCAATGTGCATATATTGCAGGTCTGTATTCTGTATAATTACTGATGTCCACATTGCAACTGAACTTCCAACATTATCTAAGTGTCTATTCCAGTGTAACATTGCATTTGTCTATATCTGTCTTTAAATAAACACTGTTAGAAAACCATTCTGTATATCTCTTCACTCTATATTGCTATTCTAAGTAATCAGCTGAAACACCATTACTGAAATGTGTTGTGAGAGCTAATGCAAAGTATTGAGTCTCACATACAAAAGTATTTTTAAATCATTTTATTGACATTTTATGTTTTTAATATATTTTTCCTGTTAAAAAATTATATTTTTAACATACATATTTTTATATTATTTCAAACAATTGTAAAGCAATTAAGAGCACTACATATGAGCTGTTAGATAAATAAATACTATTTAAAAAGTTGACATGAATTGAAATATATAATATATAGTTCAGTTTATGTCCAGCTTTTCTAAAATTCTATAACTAAAAAAATGACCTCTTGCTTTGTAGTCAATCAGTTAAAAAAATTGAAAAAGCAGTGATGATCGTAAAACATTGGGATTATTGTAATATACGAAAGCAACATAAAAGTTTTTATTACCTGGGGGCAGGGCCAAGCCATCAAGCTGAGTAGTCGCAGAAAAGCTGGGCTCCCGCTGTGTTTGCCAATTTCTTGTTAAAAACTCGCTAAATTGAAGCCTAAAGAATCCGGGATAAGCCACCTACAACAGGGGTGACCCGGCAGCAAACCTGAAACCCTTATTGAGGGCTGACGGATCAGACACCCAGAATGGAAAGCCGCGGCCTGCGGGGGATGGGAACGGGGAGAGGCGGCCGCTCTCCTCGCCCAGACACTGGAGGCACGGCCCAACAGATGCCCTGCTCCCCCCCCAGGACCAGCGGGGGTTATCCCGGTCCAACGCAAAGAAGCAACCTACCCACAACTGCGCCAGCTGAGACGCATGGCGAGCAGTGGAGCGACATGAAGCGAGACAACATGGCCGCCGCCACGTGCACCTGGCCCTCAAGGAATGCGGAGCTTGAAGCTAAACTGGACGAGCTGTTCGCCAAGTTCTGGACGAAGCTGGCGTCCAGGGAGCAACTGGCAGGCACAAACATACCTGCAAAGCAGCTGACACTCACCCGCACAGAGCCGGCACCACCGCGAGCTCCAGCGACACACAAGGTGAGCCACAGCCAGCAGACACGTGGAGTCTACGGGCCGAAGCGACAGCAACTGCCAACAACAGTGGCAAACCACGAAACCCACCCGGCGAACTCTACTCAACGTCCAAAGCACCCACAGATGACGCTGAGGAGACAGCACATCATCACAGACAGGAATGGGAGGCGGCTGAAGCTACCTGCACGGGCCGTGCCAAAACCCATATGCCGAAGACACACGGCACCTGGACGACGGGCTCCCAGGATGTACGGGGGGAGAGCTGCAACGCGGGGAGCAGAGACACACCTGCTCCTGCCACTGCACCGCACACAGAGAGAGCAGGTGGGGGAAACCGAGACTGGTCTCAGGCGTCCTCACTGTACTTGGACTTTAAGTGGCATAGGCTAAACGCCATAAACAGACTCACACCAGACCCAGTATAACCAGGGTAACAGCCAGTTATAATCTACCAACATGATTTAACGTTGTCTACATTACGTTTTCTTTTTGTTGTTTGTTTTTTATTCTTCATTTATATATTGCCCATGTTGAAACTAGCAATCATACTGTTTTACGCCCTAATCCTACCACAACACACACAGTATTTCTTGGCTCAGCCTGTGGTCAACTTGGCATGTTTCTGCCATGTGAGAGTATTGCATGTGTTAGAGGCTTATGTACCTTATTTACGCTCTAATACTACAGACCCTAACCACATTAACATGTTTAAATACCTAGCATAGTATACCCTCGGTACCTGTAATGCTACCAGACCAGCTTAGGTGATACTGCGACAATTGTACCTAACAATTATGACTGTGTTGAAAATTTACTTAAACTACTGGATAAACAAGCCCTCAGATACGCTTATGGGCAGCAGACCCGATTGAGCCTTGATTTTTCTATGTTATAAAAATATAGTTCATGCAGACAGCACGCAACCGTATAGACATACTTACCCAGATTACCACTCTTGCTAGCTACCGCATGCTTAGACTGCACACCCATACGCATCAACGTTGTTCACCATATCAAGAAGCCTGGTAAAGCCTGGTAAATGACTACCCACAATGCAGGCTCGGTTTCACCACCCATGTGTATGTTTAACCTGGGGTAATTTCCTTTTGGTGTAATAGCTTGCACCCAAATGGGTCTGAGGACCCATTGCTTGTAATCCCACTATATACCATTGTATAGTTATACATACTTACTGACAGTCTACTTTGGGTGCAATAGATGGTTTCATTGTTTAAATGTTCAATGTAGATCTAGCCTACCCTAGATTTCACGTCTTGACCACAACAATCTCCTAGACGTACAGCAGGTTATGCAGTAGGGTTAGCCTGATAGCGCAGTAAGCTTAGCCTGCAATATCACGACGTCATAGACACCGCATGTCCTGTGTCCCACAGAATATGCTAAACGTTAGACGAGCCTACGACACCTAGTGAGACACCACGACACTAGATACACTGGAAAGGCCGCACCCGTTATACTGCATCTTACCACAACTTGTTTAAAATATGTGTCTGTTCAACGACTTTAAAGAATAAAAAATGGGGCATTCATAATCCGGAGATGTAAATAACACTGTTATTCGCTGTGATAACCCTTTTTTGTGGAATACCCTTGCATTTCCCTTTCTTTATTCTGTACCCTTCATGTATGCCTTAATAAAATAAAGATTGACAAAAAAAAAAAAAAAAAGTTTTTATTACCTATCCTGCATCAATATCTTTGCAAAGTATGTCTAATAGATTACATCATCATTACAAAGGGCCAAACTGTGCTCTCTTCAGAAGAAGGAGTTAGTAAACTCCAATGGTTTTATGTGAGTCCTGGGATATGAAGAGTTTAATAGACATATTTTTGTCAGAAACTGTCACAAAGTTAGATTATTTTTTTTAAATAAATTGGAGAGCTCTATAAATTATAAAACAAAATATAAAAGTTGATATTCTTTTGCTCTCTGAATATTGCCTAAAATATAGGCACATCTATCACTTAGAATTTAATTTGTTAATTAACCTATAATGAATCCCCAATTGTCCCTGTGATTTTGTTTCCTATTGCTAATCATGCTTGACAGCAGAGTGTGCAAAGGAATTCAGTAAAAAAACACACATCTCTTCAGAGAGCAAGGTTGTATCAACTGCATAACAATTTGATTCCAATATATTTATTAAAGTCAGGCAGCATTACTGCAAAAAGCAGTACATATAACAACAAAAGAAAAGAGTGGAATAGTCAGTGCATCATAAACAATGACTTAAAATTCAAAATCAGATTTTCATACATCCAAGCATTCTTCATCCCAAATGGAATAACCATGAATTGATACAGGCCAAATGGGGTGATGAATGCTAACTTAGGAATAGCATCAGGCTCCAAGGGGATCTGCCAATACCCTTTGCACAAGTCTATAGTGGTGAAATAATTCCCTCCTGCGATCCGGTCTAATAGCTCATCTACCCTGGGTAACCGACTGGTCGGTGAGCTTGTGGTAGTCATTACAGAAGCAGGTCATACGCTCCCGCTTAGGCACCTAAATCACGGGGAAGCCCAAGGACTCTGGGAAGGTTCTATTACCTCTAATTTTAGTATGTTCTGGATTTCTTTGTGCATGCTCTTCCTAACTTCTTTGGGGATGTGATACGGTTGTTGCCGGAGAGCTACCTGACCTGGGGTTTCTACTCGGTGTATCGCCAGTGCCGTGTACAGCAGTAGGGCAGAAAACATATCACAGAATTCCTCTAGCAGTTGGAAGGCTTGCTGCTTTACAGAGGGGCTTAAGTCAGTTCCTAGACTGACTTGCTCTACCCAAACAGGGTTGGTAGAAAGCATATCAGGTAAGGGAAGACCTTCGCGGTCCTCGAAGGCTGGGGTGCAAACTGCGGATCCCCCTTCTGTCCATTCTAGATACAGCTTAATCATGTTCACATGAAAGGACCTTCTGATCCTCTCATCCGAGCATTTCACCACTATATAGGTGGTGTCGCTTACCCTCTCGACTACCTTGAAGGTACTCTGCCAGGCTGCTTGGAGCTTATCTGCTTTAGTGGGCCTTAGCATTAACACTTTTTGCCCAGCCTCTAGAATGCGATCTCTAGCCCCACGGTCATACCAATGTTTCTGGCACTGCTGGACCGCCCGCAAGTTCTCTCGAATGGACTTAGTTAGGGCTTGCAGCCGGTCCCGCAACTCCAGCACATAAAGCCCTATAGGGGTACCTGCTTCCCCATATCTCCCTCCCAATGCTCTTGTACAAGGTCCAGGGGTCTCATAAATCTACATACAATAGTTCAAAGGGGGAGAATCCGGTCGACTCCTGGCGTACTTCCCAGTATGCGAACAGTAGATGGGGAAGAATCTTTTCCCAGTTTCGGCAGGACTCTGTGATCGTTCGTAGCATCTGTTTAAGCATGCCATTGAATTGCTCACAAAGCCCTTATATCTGTGATAAGGGGAGCATAATATGGGTTTCACCTCACAGCTCTGCCAGAGCTGTTAAGTAAATGCCGCTGTGAACTGGGTCCCCTGATTGGATACAATTTCCCAGGGATATCCTACTCGAGTGAAGACCTGCACCAGGGCCTCCACTACGGTCTCTGCATGAATATTGGAGAGGGCTATGGCTTCAGGGTACAGCATAGCTTAGTCCATGACCATAAGAATATACTTCGTCCCTGATGGACTAGACTTGCTAAAGGGTCTACCAGGTCTACCGCTACCCGGATTGAAGGGTTCTTCTACTATAGGGAATGGTATAAGTTTATCCGTAGAATGGTCACCCCTTTTTCCTATCCTTTGACACACATTGCATGTCCTACAATATTGCTGTAAGTCCCTGGTGACTCAGAGCCAAAAAAAACACTTGAGTTAACGGGTCCTTAGTCTTCCTTATGCCTAAGTGGCCTGCTAAGGGTATATCATGACTGAGTCTGAGTAGCTCAGCACAGTATTTACGGGGTACCACTAACTGTCCCTTGGTCACTTGGATCACTCCCACCTCTGTTCCTCAGTGCTGCTCATGTCTGCATTACTGGTTCGGTCGCTCTCCACCAGTTCGGCAATTATTGTGGCTTTCGGATTGTTACTTGCCACTATGCTTAGAGCTTCCAGCAAATCCTTAAAGTTGTTTGTTTGAGACGTTTGTGTTGCTGGGCCATTCACTTTTCCTTTTGGTTCAGGACATCCGTTCGGGAGACGAATCCTGCCGCTTGCCACTCCGACTGAGTATATCAGTTTTAAATCTCCCGAGTCCCATGTGCAGTAGTGATTATAGCCCAAGTTCCCCAAACATCAGCCTAGACTTGATGAAGAGTAGAAATTAATGTTTTTAATCTTGCCAACTGGCACACTTATATACAAAATAGGGAGGCAGGAAAACACGCCCAGAACACTCACACAAAATGGCTACAAATTACAGTGTGAACATGACTAGGCATAAATTACATAAAATATGAAAACACATAAAAATACATAATAAAGATATAGGAACCCCCACAAATGTTACATCTCCAGATAGCCTGGATCTGAGCACCCAAGTTGTACAAATAGTGCTCAGATTCCACGAATACAGACGAATCGCACCGTGCTGAAGTTTTGACCGACCGCTCATGAGACGTATGCCCAAAACAGTTCCAGAGTTTTTGTGGTAGCAGTCGGTCAATTTCGGGAGTTCCATACCAATAAACTGTTGAATGGTTTCCCTGACTCATAGGTAGCGTTTGTTCATCTTGTCCATACGAAGAAACCTATCAAACAGTACTCTCCTGGCTTGTCGCGGAAAGAAGCAGGCGTTTGCATGGTTTTACCGATGTTCGTGTGGTCAAGTGTCCGACTTAGAGTTCCAGATACTCAATGACCAAGTCCCGCTGCCTGCGTTCATTCGACAAGATGGCCGCCGCTTTCTCCAGCATGTGGCGTTCGGTTACACAAAGAGCAGACACACAGAGAGAGCACTTAATCATTTGTTTTTTTGTAGTAAATGAGCAAGGGGTGGTCGGTGTTCGGTAGATTTAACTACCGAATGCGGGGACAAACATGAATGAAGTTCAGGAACCTGTTAGTGACTTTAGGAGGAGGATATCTCCTATGCAGACAAAATAGTGGATTTTTTCACAAGAGCATTACGGGGGATGTAGTTCACAACATCTGAAGTTCCAAAGGGTACCTATCCCTGCTCTACACCATGCTGACATGTTCCTTTTAATGGGAAAGAGCACCGATTTCTAAAATGGCCATGTTTATTTCGGGTGTCATCAGTTTTGCTAGTTGTGCCAACGGCGACCCCGCTGGGAGTCCTGCGCATCTGTCTCAATGTTGGGGCGGAATGTAGAGAGCATTTTTATGAGAGTTAAAAATGGTGTACTTTTAGATGCTCTACAGGTGTAATTAAATCACTGTAATTTTCACTGCTGGCAATTTTTAATCCCTATAGATGGGATGTTTGATAAGAACTTTCCCTTTTTTAGGCTGACATTGTCTTACTTTGTAAAAATGTTCTATAATAATACTCATAGTAATGTGGAAAAACAAGCAATCATTTTCTTTATTTAACAGTGATCATTATGGTAACAAAGCAAAAACTATTAAATTATTGTTAAATATAACCTTATTTGTTGCAAGGAACATGGATTTTGTTAACACAGCAATTTTCTTTCAATATTACGTTATGACAAACCATTAAGTGATTTATGTGTCCCTGAAAATAATGGTTCACAGCTAAACCATGCTAATAAAAACTAATGGGGGCTTTTATACATTTATTTTGTCTTTTTTTTTTTTTTTTTTTCCTAAATAATATTGTATTTATAATAAGAAATATAGTTATAAGGAAAATGTATTTTAAAAACATACAGGATTTATTTAAAATAAATTCCAATATAAAATTCTGTCATGAAATTGCTTTTCTACACATAAACCATTCATCAAAGGGGAAAACCTATTTTTCTAATGAAGGGGTATATGTTTTCTTAAAGCAACACTGAAACCACTGTGACCCTATCCTAACAAGGTTCCATGTTCCTGTCTCCCACCATTTTGTATTGCGGAATAATGGTGAGTTTTCAATGTAGTGAATGCAGTCTAATTTTTCATTTTAAATAATTAGCAAAATATAGACAGATATATACATCTTAGAATTAACTGATCATTTGCAGCCTATTTTTTTTTTATTTCTTATGAAGAACAATATTTTCAGCAAATAATCCATTTCATCTTTTCTTTGTCTGTTTCAATCTCTATGTGCTTATGTCTATCTCATATCCTCCACAATTGTACACTTAATTTGTTCCTTTATGTTTATCTCTTTTTATCTCTCTGCTCCTCAACGTTCATTCTGCCCTGACCAAAAAATAAATAAATGGTATTTGAGTATTTGAGTTCCTATCTCACTAGCTCACTTTTTCTATCAGTAATGGAAAGGTAGCAAGATAATTAATATTATTAGTTATTAGTCATTATCACCATTGACAAATTATTAGTATGTTTGGCAGATGAGACACTAGGTGCAGCTCTGGCAAGTATATATATATAGTTATATAATTATGTTTTATTTTTTGAATTTTTGTGTCTTACTGTGCAGTTTTAAATAAATGCTTTGGTAATGACACAGAACATGCCATAAGATAAGTATAGATAAGTATGAGCAGTTAAGATTTGCTGCACCATTTTTTGCTTGAAAGAAAATTAATAATAAATATAATCTAAGTAAATAAGAAATATAAATACCAAGCTAAACATGCATATCCAGTCCTAGCTGGTATTGAGTGCTTGCACTGGAGTTAAATTGCTAAATATGGAGATACCTCATAATAATGTATAATCATAATAACATTCCGGGTAGGAAGAGTAAAAAAAGTTTAGGTACCGCTGGGTATCAGGGACAATAAAGAGATGTAGCACTGAGATCAAAGCAATGCATAAACAAGTAAAAGAACTGGTGAAAGCAGGGCATTGCTTATGCCACAAACATTATGCATCAGTTAAAAGTCACCCAATTCCAATATTCGACTACAGTAGGAAGACAGTCTCTTTTGCACCTTATGGCTGGATCGCAGACCCTCAGGAACTCCAAATCATGGAGAGCCCTCTAGGTAACTGGACGTCGGGTCAGATGGAGCTCAGAATGAGCCCCCAGCTCAGAAGAAGAGCAATGTGCCAGCAGCGGACTGCAATGGTGGATGTGCAGTGGTGTGGGAGAGTGGAGACTTAGTTGCAATCCTGTGCAAGAATGCTTGGCATAGCTTGTCAAATTTAGCTTCAAAGAGGTCCATCCATGCCTGACCTCCCTGTGTCTCTTGGCTGTGTGAAAGCTTTAACGCGGTAGCCATCTTAAACCATCCATGCAGTCTTTATCTGGATATGAGCCCAACAGTGCAGGGTAAGTAGCTGTCCCAATGGGGACCGGGATATCCCCCATCGGTCCAAAGTGGGGGGTGCAGAATTTCCGCAGAGTTGTAAGCCCTGAGCCAGGAGATCAGACACCTCTCCCAGCTGCTATTGGCCGTAGATCAATTTGTGGTAAGTGCCTATCAAAACGGTGCAAACTGTACAGATTGTACAATGCAGACTGTAGTTAGGTAGGTCAACTGCTGTTGGTAGTGAATTTCCGAGGGTTTTATGCACATTTAAATGCCTCCAGGTTTCTCTTGTATTTTCATGCCTCTCTAATTCTAACTCTGAAAGTTTTTTTTCCTATATTGCTTGTTTTGCTCTATTTGTACCTTGCTATTGCTGTTCAACAATCATAACAAACAGGGATCTCATTCCTGGCAGTCTAGTAGCAGACATCTCACTGTTAACACATTATCAGAGCTTATTACATTACTGAACCAGATGACAATCATAAACTGCAATCCAAGGTCCTTCGACATATTGCTTTCATTCATCTGTGACCCCCTTACATTTGAGTTAATACTGCAACTGATACTGGACTGGATGCAACTAAACAAAACGATTTCTGTCCCATCCCTATCATGCTGAGTAACTTAGAGACTACTTTCAAATATATTTACACATGTATTCACGATGAGAGCTGCTAAACTCTAACTGCTAAGGCTTTTGATATTGTTAGTGAGAACAAAGCATCTGTTTCAACAAACAGACAGACATCCTTGCATGATGGATGGTGTTTACTTGTTGTTTAAGTGTTTGTTTTCATGTTTCGAGGAGAACAACCAAAGTCCAAGATGTATTACCTATTTGAAAGTACTTTATTTTAAGTAGTGCAATTTGTTTAGTTTTCTATTATTTCTATTTATCTTTATTCTTTACTTTAGAGAGGCTGTATACAAGCGTTCATTAATGCATACACTAGTAAATTAAAAAAAAAAAAATAAAGAAGGAATTATTTATCATATTGCACCCAATGCTAACATTATGGAGGTATTCACGTATTAGAAAGTGGTGATAATAAAGTGAGCAGGAAGAGGCACTATCATTGTTTTCTGAGTAACCAGAAATACCACAAATTTCAGTATATTTCTAAGCCAGAGGTAGTCAACATTTGGCACACTTTATGTTGTGGACTACATCTCCCCTGATGCTTTGCCAACGTTATGACTGTAGTAGCAATATGGAAAAATGTAGTCCACAACATCTGAAGTGCCAAAATTTGCCTTCTATGTCATTGTTGTCAAAATAAACCTCTAACTCTGTTTCCTCATGATATCATAATGGGCTCTTGAAGAGATATTGTAGGCACTATATCTGCTTCATCTCATTGAAGTAGTTATAGTGTCTGGAATCCCCTGGCTCCATCCTTCATTTAGCAATAAACCATTTTTTATTTTTTATTACTAACCAAGAGTCCCCGTGCGGAAGCATTAGCAAGAGCAGAAATGGGTGGCCGTGCTTTAAGCGTAACACATCGACAATTGCTGGTATGAATTGGCACGGCTAGAAGGAAGTGTGTAATCTCTGCCTTAGCCATACCTCCAGTTGGGGTCAGGATGTGGGTGGCCAAGAACCCTTATTTAGTGTTAAACTGCTTAAAAATGGTTTAACATTGAATAGAAGGACAGTGTCAGGGGACTCCAAGCACTATAACCACTTCAATGACATGAAAAGGTTGTAGTGCCTACAGTGTTCCTTTGAATTCAGAATAAAAGGAGAGTGTGACCTAAAATTCTTGCTATAAACAATCACCCTGGGTCAATTTTATTGCTCTCTTACAAGTCAATACTTAGTAAATTATCAATTTATTATACACATTAGAAAATTGTGAGTCAGTTGCAATTGTTGATTTTGCAATCTTCTTGCCTTAAGTGAACTTGATAATCTTCTCCTTGAAAGGTATTTCACACAACATTTTACAACTGGGTTGCAAACTCAGTTCTGTGTGACCCGCTGTGAACAGGTCCCTTATTTTTTTAAAGCATTAAAACATATCTTTTTGCAATGCTTTTATAGAAATAGATTAAAGGGAATTTGTAGATATATACAATGTTGCTGCTGGTTCTTTGAAAATAAATTTTTTTCCATTGCTTTAATAGGATAGAACTGCTTTGATAATGACCTTATGTTGCTGTACTTCTTCTGCTATTAAATTCTCACAAGGAAACTATCTGAGCATTGTCTGAAGATATAAGGGAATGATTAAAACTGCTGGGTATATAGTGGAAGAAATGAGCCAACGGGACACATAGCGATATTCATTATCCTTGACTTAATGCAGACTGAATGCTCAAAGATTGTCTTCTCTGGTTTCAACCCGTCTATATACTGTTCTCTTTTGTAGAAAATATTACCAACTGGTTAATTCTTGTGAATTATCATGATAGAAAGTGTTCAGCCTGATCTGTCTCATTGATTGTGAAATGTACAAAACAAAGTGCCTAGCAATGAAGAGTTGGGTTCTAGCCTCTAGTGCTAAACAATTAGATAACATGGCATGGCATCAGGTGACATCTTCCCTTTCAATATCTTTGATCCAGAAGCCCTCCCATCTAATTTATTCCAGTATTGCTTTTACTTTCTTGCTCTTCTCTTACAAGTATATAATGATAGGCCCCAGGCTACCGTAGCTCGTTCACATGATCTGACTTAAGTGTAATAAAATAATATTGGCATGTTATTTCTACATTAGTGCATTTAACCCCAAAATTACTTTTTTTCTTATTGTCTTTTTGTGGTCCTAATTTTTGTTTTAAGCAAGCATTTCCCATAAACACATTATTTTCTTCTTTACAGTACTTGAAGGGCATGCAGTTTTTGGTGCCTCTTTTGAATATTATGTTTTTGCAGGTATGTATCCAATTGGTGTTTAAACATTTATATAGACTCTGATAAAACAACATCTTCAAGCAGAGGATTCCACATCCTTATTCCTCTTACAGTAAAAAAAAAAAAAAAAAAAAAATTTCCTTTGCCTTAAACTAATAATAGTAATAATTGTAATTGTAACAGACCCTGGCAGATACAAACATTGCCAGGTCCACTCTTTTAATAGTGGGATAACATCACTAGATGTTTCAAAGGTGTATGGCTACATACATTCTTTGCATTTAAAGGAACTAGGACAGAGACTCTTTGAAGAAGAAGCAAGAAAATGATTTACAAAATGAGTGAGTGTTTTTTTTTTAATATATGTTAGTTGGACCCAAAATGTATGTATAATAGTGTCAGCCCCTGTGATGGGAAGATGCTCTCATAAAGCCTTTTTTATATGTAAATATAACTATTTGCTCTACTGGCTCTCAAAGGGTGTACTACTAGATCAACCCCTATAGAAATGAGCTTTCTTAATCCAGATCTAATTGACTTCTGAAACATTCAGATTTGGAAAAACAAACTGCAAAACAAACCAAAACAAAAAATAAACACATCGACAACCAAGATATCCATTTATTTTGTAGGTATCGCTACAAAAATAATTACAGAAATGGAGGTTATGATGTAGTTTTATGACTTTCTGTTCATGGATTAAAATACATCAATCAACAACAAATTCGTGTTTGACGAGAACACATTTTCTTGACAAGCAATGCAAATGTCAGCTATGCAATTAAATGTGTTTTTGTGACTGTGCTCTGCCGTGTATCAAGCACAGCTGATAAATACACACAGAGCCTCTCATCCTGCCCTCTCATTAAGACTTTGGTTTATTTTAAGAAAAGACACAAATTATTTCCTTGCAAGGATAAATGTGCCGCTTGTCTGTGCTTTTGATATCTCATGTTTTAACATGTGACGGACATTCTCAGTCAGTAAAGAAAAACACTGTAGATACTGCTAAAACATTTTTTTTTTTTTAAATATCTACAAAAACAAGACTAAAATTGATCTTTATTCAAAATGTAATAGCTCTATGATAAATATTAAGGCATAGGTTCTAAAAATGTAAGTGTGAGAAATAAATGAAAATGTAAGAATCATTTAGAATATTGTTTTTTTTTTATTGAAAATTTACTGAAATTAATTTAAAAAAATATTTGCAAAGTCTTGGCCAAAAAAGCTGATCTGTAAAAAAAAAAAAAACTGGACTGCCAGGAATGAGATTCCTGTTAATAGAGTAATCTGAAAATCTAACTATTATTTTTATTATTATTATTATTGGCATTTTTATAGTGCCAACAAATTCCTTAACGCTTTACAATAAGACAATTACAAAATATAACAGGAATGATAGGTTGAAGAGGAATCTAGAGGAGGTGGAGTATAAAACACAATAGGAGGAGATAGCTATCAAACAAGGTGGAAGTGAAGCAGGAGGAGAGAGTAGAGTGCTGCCCTTAGGAAAAAGCAAGGGACAGGTATTTGAGGTAGAGTTTACTCTGGGAGGCCATAAGCTTTCCTGAATAGATGGATTTTAAGGCATTTCTTAAATGATTGAAGACTACAGGAATGTCTGATGGTGGTAGGAAAGCTATTCCAAAGAAAAGGAGACACCCGGGAGAAGTCCTGTAAACGTTGGCAGTACGGGTGCAAGCAGTGGACAGGCGAAGGTCATGGAGAAAGTGTCGAGACCTAGAAGGGGCATACTTGTAGATCAGGGAAGAGATATAAGAGGGGCTAGAACCGTTCAGAGCTTTATAGGTATGGATTAGTACTTTGAATTGACTCCTATAGAATACAGGAAGCCAATGTAAGGACTGATAGAGGGTGTAGGTAATTACAGATTTTAGGCAAAAATAGCTAATTTGGAAATGTTCCACTAATTTACGATCACAGTCAGACTTTTCTAGTCTTAATCTTGCAATTAAGTTTTTAGTTCATCACCATTAATGGGACAATGTACTGCTCAAATATAAAGCAATAAATAAAATATCCCTATTTGGTTGATATACTAATAAAGCTTATATGCTTTTAATTATACATTTTTTTCATTGGGGGTATATCCATAGGCGTGCTCACGGGGTGTGCCGGGTGTGCCTGGGCACACCCTAATCCCCGCGGCACGCCTATGTATTGAGACCGGCAGGGGAGATCTCACTATCCCCCCTGTCGGCTCATGCAGAGCCGGTGCTATCCAAACGCCGGCTTTGCTCTCAGCCTCCCTCCCCACCAACCACAGGCAGTGAGGGAGGCAGGAGAGGACCGGCAGAGCTCTTGCCAGCAGCTCCGCCGGGTTCCTCTCGCGAGATCTGAGCGTTGCCGCGGCAAGGCTCAGATCTCGTGAGAATGAACTCTAGCCCCACAGGCTAGAGTTCACTCACCACTGGACCACCAGGGAAGGATGGCAGAACAAGGATCCCCCCTCCCAGGCATAAGGTAACAAGGGAGGGGGGATATTAACTGATCTGCCCCCACCTCCACTGGACCACCAGGGAATGTAGCAAGGAACAAGAATCCCCCTCCCCACATAAAGTAAGAAGAGAGGGGGGATATTGAGTAATGTACCCCCACCTCCACCCCCCACAATCACCCACACACATACAGCACCCACACACATAAAGCACCTACACACATAAAGCACCTACAGACATACAGCACCCACAGACATACACAGCATCCACACACACATACAGCACCCACACACAGCACACACACACATACAGCACCCACACACATACAGCACCCACAGACATACACAGCACCCACAGACATACACAGCACCCACAGACATACACAGCACCCACACACATACAGCACCCACATACATACACAGCACCTACACACATGCAGCGCCCACAGACATACACAGAACCAACACACATACAGCACCTACACACATACAGCACCTACAGACATACACAGCACCCACACACATACAGCACGCACACACATACAGCACCCACAGACATACACAGCACCTACACACATACAGCACCCACAGACATACACAGCACCCACAAACATACAGCACCCACACACATACACAGCACCCACACACATACACAGCACCAACACACATACAGCACCCACAGACATACACAGCACATACACACATACAGCACCCACAGACATACACAGCACCCACAGACATACAGCACCTACAGACATACAGCACCCAAAGACATACACAGCACCCAAAGACATACACAGCACCTACACACATACAGCACACACACATACAGCACCCTCACAAAAACACACAGCACCCTTAAACACATTACACAAACAGCACCCTAACACACAGCACACAAACAGTACCCTCACAAACACAAACAGGACCCTAACAAACGCACACAGCACACTACCAGTACCCTCACACACAGTACATTAACAGCACCCTCACAAGTGCACACACACACAAACAGCACCCTCACACACAGTACATTAACAGCACCCTCACAAGCGCGCACACACAAACACCCTCACCCACATAGTACACTACCAGCACCCTCACACACACATCACACTAACAGCACACACACACACGGCAGTGTATGTGTGTGTGTGTATATATGTGTATATACATACATACATATATACATACATATATATACGCGGCGTGTGCTTGTGCTTTAGGGTGCACACCCTAATGCAATAGGCTGCGCACGCCTATGGGTATATCTAAAAACAGCTTGTGAAAGCAGGGGATCTTTTTTTCTGTGTCACGTCCTGCTCTGTTCTGTGGAGATGTCTGGCCTTGGCTTCTAGTATCCAGTACTCTTGTTACAATTCTTGTTTAGTTTTTCTTGGTTTTTGTTTTTCTATTCTATGTCTGGTTTTCTTTATGCTGGGATTTCTGGGTTCATTCCTGTAATCCATCCCTGGGATTCCCAGTCTCCAGGTTTCATTTAAATGTTTGTTTTATGTTGCCCCACCCGTTTGTTTTCCATCATTCACTCTGTTTCAGTGTTCCTGCAGGTAGCTCCTCAAGGCTTCTGCCCTTTCTTGCAGTTAAGTGCTATATATGTATTTTGGTTGTTTTAGCATACATTAGGCAGTGTAGGACCTGCCAGATATGGGGTACATTGGCGTTGTTGGCAGGCTTATGCAATGTATGATCATATAGTGTGACTAAATCCCCATAATTTCCATATGTAGTACTTAGTTATTTCTCCTCTTCTTTTGCCTATGTTAACTTGTCTTGTTTTAGTTTGTATACCCAGTCCATGTACAGTCCTGTCCAGTCTTGTCCAAGTTATGTTCATGTTTTCCTCATGTCTTGTGTATATGTTCTGGGTTTAGCTTACTATCCTTCTCTGGTTCTAGGTTATACTAGTTCTGTCTTGTTTTCATGTTTGGTGCCTATCTCTAGTCTTGCCTTGTTTCTAGTACTGGATACAATCTTGCTGCAGAGCCTCCCTATTAAGCTCCTGGGAGGTCTGCTTAATTTCCAAGTTCCTAGTTCCCGGTATCCGCTGAAGCTGATTCAGGGTCTTGGTATGTGGCTGCACAAACGCTGGTGCTCAACACCAGGGGGCATGCGGTTACCCTGCACCAGACCCTGCTAATCCACCTCCACACTGTGACTCCTACTCTGAACATCTGGCATACTGGGTCCCGTTCCTGCTCCGCCGCCTGGACACTGTGTCTGGGTTCCGGACACCGGACCGCCACCCTGACAGTCTGAAACCTTTGCAACTCCTACCCCTTCTAACCCCGCCCAGACTTTCTGTGGCTGTCCAATCACAGACTTCCCAATGCATCTCAATGAGAAGTATTTTCAAGGTAGGAGCTCTGGGCAATTGCTGCCTCTTGAGTTTAGGTTCCACTGAGCTAACCAAACCAGGAAGTAACAGAACCGGTTCCATTGAAAGTAATTTTAGGGGTCTGGAGTGTTCCTTTAACTGTTTAGTAACTGTTTAGTGACTAAACTCTAATTCATTAAAATATCTATCCACCATAATTAACACTATTATTTTACATATACTTACATATTTATAATCCATTTTTTTTATTTGCACAAGATGACATACAATAATTATTAATCATGTCATCATGTTACATTTTAGCAATTTCCATAGTGAATGTTGGAAGCCATCCCAAACATTTTACTTTTGTTCTCTAATCTCAAACATGCAACATAAGAGATATAAAAAAAAGTCACTGAGTGCCACATTGGTGCATAATTCACAGAGCATTGCTGTAACTCTGGAATATGAGAGAACATTTTAACTCTCAATCCCCATTTAGCCTCTTTGGCTGAACTCATATTGAATGCAAAACCCAATGGATTTATTATATCACCCAGGGAGGGCAGAACAGTCAAGAGAGATTCTAGTTTAATTACATAGCTTTTTTGCAGGCTGCAATAGCAACCAACATGCATTATACAAATATTTTCACAAATAAAAAAATTAGATATTACATAATACCCCATATATAAATTATCTTAATATGCCAATGTCATTTATGTGAAGCTACATTGCAAAGATCCCAATAAGAGTAGATCTATTTTTAATCAAATATATAGATATTATGAAAAAACAATTAAATGAATGAAAAGAAAGCAATATTATTTTTAACAATTCTTAATTTGCTGTAAATCCAAAGGCTTTGCTGCTTCTGCAGTGATCTGTAGCTATATGAGGAACTGACTCAATCATGATGCTCACTATACTCTATATAGAGGTGATGACCTTATCCTGACTTTCTGTGGCTTCACAATCACAAACTTCCCAATGCAGCCCAATACAGTCGTCTTTACAAGGCAGTTATTCTGAACAATTGCTGCCTCTTGAGTTTAGCAGTTCAATTGACACCTGCACTTGTATAAAATGAAAAAAAATGAGGACACAGTCTTCACACATAAATCACTTCACTACACCAAAGTGCTTTAGGGGTCCCTTTAACTGTTTAGTGAATAAACTATAAATCATTAAAACAAATATGATTTAATTTTGAGTAAGGGGACAGTATATCATGAACAAACAAGGGTTCCTGTAATTAGTTTAATTGTCAGATTAATGAACAAACTAACAATATAGTTTCTATGAGTATAACACAACAAGAGGACATAGTCTTTGAGGGACATAGTCTTAGAAGAGGGGCAAAGGTTTAAAAACACTATCAGGAAGTATTACTTTACGGAGAGGGTAGTGGACACATGGAATAGCCTTCCAGCTGAAGTGGTAGTAGTTAACACAGTAAAGGAGTTTAAGCATACGTGGGATAGGCATAAGGCTACCGTAGATATAAGATAAGGCCAGGGACCTGTGGCGTACACATGACCTATGGGGCCCTGGTGCGAAAATTGATCCGTGGCCCCCCCCCCCCCGCACGCTTACTCTGCGCGGGCCGGGCCCGCAACACATGGCGGCGGGCACCTGGTCGCAGGGGATGCAGGGCTGCAACCCCTGCGACCGCGGTATGTACACCAGTGCATGCAGATGCACACACACTTAAAGGACCACTACAGACACCCAGATCACATCAGCTCAATGAAGTGGTCTGGGTGTCAGGTCCCTCTAGTTTTAACCCTGCAGCTGAAAGCATAGCAGTTCGAGAGAAACTGCTATGTTTCACTGAGGGTTAATCCAGCCTCTAGTGGCTGTCTCACTGACAGCCGCTAGAGGAGCTTCCGCGATTCTCAGACACTGAACGTCCATAGAAAAGCATTGAGTAATGCTTTCCTATGGGCGGTTTGAATGCGCGCATGGCTCTTGCTGTGCATGCGCATTCAGAGCTGAGAGGCGGAGGGATCCCCAGCGCCAAGGGAGTCCGGCGCTGGAGAAAGGTAAGTGCTGAAGACACGCACATACACACTCTCACGAACAGACGCATACACACTAGCTAACACACACATTTACTGACAGAGACACACTCAGCGACAGACAAACATACACTCACTAACAGACATCAAACAGACTCACTAATACAAACACACTCAGTAACAGACACACACAGTAACACACTCACTGACACTCACTAGCAGACACACTCAACAGACACTCACACTAACTCACAGTAACACTAACACACACAGTAACACACACTAACACTCACAGTAACACTAACACACACACTAACACTCACAGTAAAACACACACTAACACTCACAGTAACACTAACACACACACTAACACTCACAGTAACACACACTAACACTAACACACACACTAACACTCACAGTAACACACACACTAACACTCACAGTAACACTAACACACTGAGTGTTAGTGTGTGTGTTAGTGTTACTATGAGTGTTAGTGTGTGTGTTAGTGTTACTGTGAGTGTTAGTGTGTAACACTAACACACACACTAACACACACACTAACACTAACACACACACTAACACTCACAGTAACACTAACACACACACTAACACACCCACTAACACTCACAGTAAAACACACACTAACACACACAGTAACACTAACACACACAATAACACTAACACACACACACACACACACTAACACATTTTTTTTTTAAATTTAATCCCCCCAGCCTCCTTGCCTTTTGGAGTGCTGAGGGGATTCCCTGGGGTCCAGTGGTGCTGCTGGGCTCCTGGGGGGCCGGTCACCCGGCGGGCAGGCAAGCAGGCGGGCGCGCAAGGGAGCACTCTCCCCTGAGTGCTTCCTCTTCAGCTCCCTCGCGCGCCGCGTACTGATACCTGCGCCGGAAGATGACGTCATCTTCCGGCTCCGGTATCATTGCGGTGCGCGAGGGAGCTGAAGAGGAAGCACTCAGGGGAGAGTGCTCCCTCGCGCGCCCGCAGGACCGGCCAGCCGGGTGACAGCAGGGCCAGCCTCGGGGGGCCCGGAGGTGGCCGGCTCCTGGGCCCCCAGGAGAAGAGGCTGGCCAAGTGACATACATACCGGGTCGCAGGGGCGGCCGGGCCCCCTGGTGGGCCGGGCCCGGTCGCAGCCGCGACCCCTGCGACCCTGGTATGTACGCCACTGCCAGGGACTAATGAAAGTATTTAGAAAATTGTGCGGACTAGATGGGCCGAGTGGTTTCTATGTTTCTATGTTTATATTAGGAAAGGTTAACTTATATTTTCTCATTCAATGGATATATAATTCATCATAAAATACACGAAACATACCATTGCTATAGGAGCTATCAATTAATATTATATTATATATAATATTAATACTAGTTGTGACATTCAGCATTTTTTTCTCCTAGCTTCCATCCAACCTTCTATCGCCCACCTACATTCTACCCAATTGGCCTTTATTGGGAAGCATTATGCTAATCAGACAGAAGGTGGGTGGGCGTGCGAAGGTTGGGTGGATTGATGTGACATACTGAATTCACTGTCAGTGCATTTGGTGATGATATTTTGTTTAGCATTTACATATAATATATGTAATAATCTTGAATTACATTTAATGTTAAACATGCAGGCCAACCTTAGGTTCATAATATAGGTTCAAATACCCTTTTTTTTAAATTGCTAGATAACTGTATCTGACAAAATAGCATCCATGTACCTATGTTAATATTTTGTCTATTATGTTACAAGATATGGGATATTGAATAAGCTCTAATAATTTTTATCACCCCCTCCCTTCTGTTAATTACATTTGTGCATTACAGATGTCCCTTGTTGCTGGTTCAGGCTCCGCTTCAGCTCCTCCTCTGCCTATGTCAGCCGGCGGGGGGGACATAATGCGCATACACAGTGATCGCATTAGGACTTTCCCCATAGAAAATCATTGTATAATGGTTTCTCATGGGGTTTTGGGTGATGCTAGATGTTATGATGCATAGAGTGAGGACGTCCAGTGTCAGTTTGGCAACGGAAAGTCGCCAAACCACCTGGAAGTTCCTCTAGTGTCTTTCTGGTAGACAGCTACTAGTGGTTGAGATAACCCTGCAAGGTAATTACTGCAGTTTATCAAAAACTGCAATAATTCAAATTTCAGGGTTAAGGGGACTGGGATACTGCACCCAGACCACTTCAATGAAAATTTACATTAAGTACATGTTTAGGTACCATGTGCAGCAAAAAATGTCCAACATTGTTACTTTGGTGAAGATCTAGCCATTTACTCCAGATTTTTAATAAATGTTAGAAGCTTCTATTTTTTAGTAATTTGGTAGTGAAGAAATTATCATAAATATCGTTTAGGAGTCTCATGGTTAAGTTTGTGAACACAGAGGATTTAAAAGACTGAATTTGAACATCTAATGAACTTGATCAAATGGTTGTACTGCTAATTAAACGGTGGTTTATTTTAGTACTTTTAATTAAAGAAACACTTACAGATCAATTTATTAGCTGCTGGAAAAAACGTGTGTATCTGCAAAAAGTCAGAAAAATAGTTCATGGTATTTTAGGCATAGTTCATTGGCAGACTGAAGAGAATAACTCAACTATTTAACTGTATCACGTTCTAGTGATGTAAGTCCAAATTTTGCATAGTGCTGGGAAAATATATTGTGATAAATGGCAATTATCAGCTATAAAACGGTAAAAAAAGATTTGCTGTTTATTTCTGCAATAACTACATCTCTATTAAAAAGCATGCCGGAGTCTGTGAGACCACAGCATGTAACGTAACAGAGCCAGTTGGCTCTCCCTCATCCTAAGAAACAGAAAAAATAAACCAAAGGGGTCTTGTAGACCAGACGAGACATAATATTAACCAGACAAAGCCCAAACGACTATTTCACACTTTTATTGCTCTCCTTCGCCCTCTTGTCCCCCTCCTCCTACCACCCTGTCTGCCTCAAACTTTGCAACTTACTTCACTGAGAAAATTTCTACAATCAGGGATTCTCTAACCTCTCTCCCTCCCCTTCCAATACATCACCCAACCAGGGGCGTCTTTAATATGGATTGGACCCTGGGCAAACATTTGCTTGGGGCCCCTGAACCCTGTCGTCCCCCCAACCCAACGCAGAGGCGGACGTAAAGTAGAGAGGGCTCTGGTGCATGAATTATTTTGGGCAAGAGGGGCAAAAGGTAGATCCCCATCTGTCATGCAACTCCAGCAATGCTTTGACAGCTGGGGCGCTACCATTTTCCCATGCATGCAGGGTTGTATTTAGCACTGAGCAGTATGTGTAGTGTTGGTTTATGAATACACTGGTGTGTTTATATATAATTTTGTTGTTTAAAAAAAGAAGTGTGTTTATATGTAGTGTTGAAGTTTGAATGCAGGTGTGTATTTGCGTGTAGTGTTGAATGCTGAGATGTATGCACAAATACACATGCACTGTCACAAACACACACATACACACATAGAAACACTTGCAGATACACAGATATACACAATCATACAGATGCAGCTATACAGACACATTTACACACACACACATACATACACACAACCTGGCGCACATGCAGACACACAGATGCACACATGCAGATACACTGACAACATACAGATACACAGACACACACAATGACAACATACAGACACACAGATACATAACCTGACAAATGCAGATACAAACACTGACACACATGCAGATACACACATTGGCTACATACAGATAAATGCACAGGTATACACACTGGCACACACACACAGATACATACATACTGGCAACATACAGATACACACTGACACACACACACACACACACAGACACTGTGACAGACATACTGACACTGTGACAGACATACATACTGACCAGGGGCGGACTGACCGGTCGGGCACTTCGGACATGGTCCGAGGGCCCGGCCGGGAGGGGGGCCCGCCATCAGGGGGCCCGGCCGCCCCTTTAAATGCTGCAGCCGCCTGAGCACTCTCTTAAGAGCGTTCAGGCGGCTGCAGCTTCTCACCTCCCCTCCCCGTAGCGTGGCCGAGCTGCTCTGCGTCCGCGGTGCCGGCCGGAGTGATAGGAAGGTGCACACACACTGAGTGTGCACCTTCCTGTCAGTCCGGCCGGGTACAGGAAACAGAAACTCCTGTTCCGCGCGGAACAGGAGTTTCTGTTTCCTGTACCCGGCCGGACTGACAGGAAGGTGCACACTGAGTGTGCACCTTCCTATCACTCCGGCCGGCAACGCGGACTGGAGTGCAGCTCGGCCACGCTACAGGTGGGGGTGGGGGGCAAAAACAGAAGGGGAGGGGGCAAAAACAGAAGGGAAGGGGAGGGGAGGGGGGCAAAAACAGAAGGGGAGGGGGGCAAAAAGAGGAGGGGAGGGGGGCAAAAAGAGGAGGGGAGGGGGGCAAAAAGAGGAGGGGAGGGGGGGCAAAAAGAGAAGGAGGGGGGGCAAAAAGAGGAGGGGAGGGGGGCAAAAAGAGGAGGGGAGGGGGGGCAAAAAGAGAAGGGGGGGGGGGCAAAAAGGGGAGGGGAGGGTGGGCAAAAAGAGAAGGGGAGGGGGGCAAAAAGAGAAGGGGAGGGGGGCAAAAAGAGAAGGGGAGGGGGGGCAAAAAGAGAAGGGGAGGGGGGGCAAAAAGAGAAGGAGGGGAGGGGGGGGCAAAAAGAGAAAGGGAGGGGAGGGGGGCAAAAAGAGAAAGGGAGGGGAGGGGGGGCAAAACGAGAAGGTGAGGGGAGGGGGCAAAAAGAGAAAGGGAGGGGGGCAAAAAGAAAAAGGGAGGGGAGGGAGTAAAAAGAAAGGGGGGGTAAAAAGAAAGGGAGGGGGGTAAAAAAAAAGGGAGGGGGGTAAAATGAGAGGGAGGGGGAGTAAGAAGAGAGAGAGGGGGTAGGAAGAGAGGAGGGGGGAGTAAGAAGGGGGTAGGGGGAGGGGGGAGTAAGAAGGGGGTAAGAAGAGGGGGAGGGAAGAGTAAGAAGAGGGGAGGAGGGTAAGAAGAGGGGGGAGGGGGGTAAGAAGGGGTAATAAGAGGGGGAGGGGGGAGTAAGAAGAGGGGGAGGAAGTAACAAGAGGTGGGAGTAAGCAGAGGGGGAGGGGGGTAAGAAGAGGGGGGAGGGGGGTAAGAAGAGAGGGGGCGGGAGTAAGAAGGGGTAAGAAGAGGGGAAGGGGGGAGTAAGAAGAGGGGGAGGGAGTAAGAAGAGGGGGAGGGAGTAAGAAGAGGGGGAGGAAGTAACAAGAGGTGGGAGTAAGCAGAGGGGGAGGGGGGTAAGAAGAGGGGGAGGGGGGAGTAAGAGGAGGGCAATTGCCCCCTCCCCTGTCCGCAGGCACCGTGCGGGCAGCCGGCAGGGGAGGGAGGAAGATAGGACCCGGGAGCTCAGCCTGCAGCTCCTCTGGGTCCTTCTTGCACGAGCACAGATCGTTACCGCGGTTACCACGGCAACGTTACAGCTCTGGCGAAAGTAAACTCTAGCCCTGGAGCTACGGGCTAGAGTTCACTCTCAACACTGTGACCACCAGGGATTCCTGGTGGTTGCAGTGGTGAGAGTGAACTCTAGCCCCATAAACACACTACCCCACACAGCATACACATTCACACACTGCCCCCCATACACACACACTGCCCCCACACACACCATACACATTTACACACATTGCCTCACACACACACATACACTGCCCACCCATACACACACAGCCCCCCATACTAACATTGCCACACACATACACAGCCCCCTCATACACACATTGACCCACACACCCTACACATTCACACACTACACCCCCTCACACACACTGAACCTTTCACACACACTGCACCCCTTACACATTGCACCACTGCTCCTATACCCTACAACAGCCTCATATCCCAGCAGACCCCAGGTAAGTTGTCAAACTGTTCTTAAACGGTTTGACTACTTACTCTGGGAGGGGGGCCCGGCCCTCCTGGCACCATAACGACTACACAGAGCAGTAGTGGTTATTGTGCATGGATTATTTATTTAAATAATCTCCAAGTGCCCCAGTAGCCAGCAAGCCAGCCAGCCCACAGGCCGGCCAGCCAGCCAGCCCACAGGCCACCAGTTAGGCTTACAGCCAGCAAGCCCACAGCCTGCCAAACGCAGCCAGCAAACCACTTCCTGCCAGCCAGCAAGCCACAGCCAGCAAGCCAACAGCCTGCTAGCCGCAGCCAGCAAGCCCACAGCCTGCCGGCAGTAGCCAGCAAGCCCACAGCCTGCCAGCAAGCCCACAGCCTGCCAGCCGCAGCCAGTAAGCCCACAGCCTTCCAGCAAGCCCACAGACTGCCAGCCAACAACAGTAATTAAGGTAAGAGGAGCCAACTTGGCCTAGGTATCAGCAAGCTATGTTGTGTTGCTATATTGTGAATAGAAACCAGAGTGTTGGAGAGACCCCCCTCCAGGCCCCATTAGACTCCATTGTAGTCTCTAAAGGGACCTGGAGGAAATTCTTTCTAACACACTCTCTAAAGGACACTGAGATAGCCTCTGCTAGAATACTCCCCCCCTCCACGGCCCATTAGCCCTCAATTGTAGTCTCTACTGGGGCCTGGAGATGACTGTTTCCAGCAGGGACACTGAGATGGCCTCTGTTAGAAAGAACCCCTTCCAAGCCTATTAGACTCCATTGTAGTCTCTAATAGGGCCTGGAGGGGATTCTTTCTAGCACACTCTCTAAAGGACACTGAGATAGCCTCTGCTAGAAAGACCCCCCTCCATGGCCCATTAGCCCTCAATTGTAGTCTCTACTGGGGCCTTGAAAGGAATAATTGCACTTTTGTTCCTTGTGTCTAAAGATTGTGTAGGGTGTGGCTGGAGGCGGTGCATGGAGGCGGGACATGGGTGGCGCTTGCTGCGGAGTATGGGTGGGGCCTGTAAGGGGGCCCTTGATTTATTTTGCCCGGGGGCCCTGAGGGTTCTCAGTCCGCCCCTGATACTGACCCATACACAGACATACTGACTGGCACACCGACATACATACATACATACACACAAACTGACATACACACAGACGTACTGACATACACACAGACATACATACTAACAAACACACAGACATACAAACTGACGCACAGACATATACTGACTGACACATACATACTGACACATACACAGACATACATACATACTGACACACACAAAGACATACATACTGACACACACACACAGACATACAAACTGACACACAGACATATACTGACTGACACATACTGACACACACACAGACATACAAACTGACACACAGACATATACTGACTGACACATACATACTGACACATACACAGACATACATACATACTGACACACACACAGACATACATACTGACACACACAAAGACATACATACATACTGACACACACACGGACATACATACTGACACACACACAGACATACTGACAGACAGACATGCTGACACACAGACAAACATACTGACACACATACAAACATACTGACACACACACACACATGCTGACACACACACAGACATACACACATACACACATACACATACACATACATACTGACACACAGACAGACATACTGACACACAGACAGACATACTGACACACAGAAAAACATACTGACACACAGACAGACACACAGACACTCTTCAGTTTCCTACCTTTGAAAGAGGCTTCCTTCCCTGGGGTCCAGTGTGCTGGCTGGGGTAGTTGGGAGTTGGGGGTCTGGCTCTCCTTGCTCCCCCTCCTCACTAGATGCTGGCTCAGCAGCCTCCTGCGCGGCCCGATGTCTTTGAGGTGGGAGGAAGTGATTCGCGGACGTCACTTCCTCCCATGCAGCCGTTAAGCAAGGGCCCGGTCGTGCTGTTAAAGGGCCACAGCGCCGACCGGACCCCTGCTGGAACATGCTCACTGGGTGGCCCTAAGGGTATGGGCCACCCGGTGGGCCCCCTTAGTGTGCGGGCCCCGGTGCAGCCGCAATACTAGCACCGCGGGCCCATTAGGTAGGGAAATAATTAAAAAAATAAATAAATGTATTGCAGGCAGCGGGGCCCACGGGGCAGCTGCTTTGGGCCCCCCATGAGTAACTGGGCCCAGGGCAGCTGCCCCGTTTGCCCCTCCTTAAAGACGGCCCTGCACCCAACCTCACAACAGAAGAGGTTTCTGCTCTGTTCCGGTCCTCCTGCCCCACCACCTTTTCCCTCGAACCTATTTCCTCATATCTCATCCGCACTCTCTCTCCCTCTCTTACTCTTCCTCTCACTAAAATTTTCAATCTCTCCCTTTCCTCCAGCACATTTCCTTCACCCTCAAGCAGGCAACCATAACGCCGATTCTGAAAAAGCCCAACCTCAACCCCAACTCTCCATCCAACTACTGCCCTATATCGCTACTGCCGTTTGCCTCCAAGATCCTTGAGAGAGTTGTGTATGCGAGATTGACTCTTTGCTTGACCTGCTTTAACCCCTTAAGGACCAAACTTCTGGAATAAAAGGGAATCATGACATGTCACACATGTCATGTGTCCTTAAGGGCTTAATCTGGATTCCGCGCTCGTCACTCTGTTGAAACAGCTGTGACCAAAGTATCCAACGATTTAATCACTGCTAAATCTCACGGCCATTACTCTATCCTAATTCTCCTTGATCTTTCTGCCGACTTTGACATTGTTGATCATCAACAGCTTCTTCTCATTCTCTGTAATCTCGGTCTAGGGCATACTGCTCTCTCATGGTGCTCCTCCTACCTCTCCTAGCACTTTTTCAGTGTATCTTTCTCTGGCTCTGCCTCTTCTCCCCAACGTCTCCCCTACTGTTCTCTATCTATATTGCCTCCCTTGGTAAACTCATCAGCTCCTTTGGCTTCTATAATAATTTATATGCACGCAAATCTACCAGTCCTCTCCTGATCTCTCTCCGCCCATCTTGACTCCTGTTTCTGACTGTGATTTCTAACTGGGTGGCTGCTCACTTACTTAACCCCTTAAGGACACATGCCGTGTGTGACATGTCATGATTCCCTTTTGTTCCAGAAGTTTGGTCCTTAAGGGGTTAAACTCAACCTGTCCAAAACAGAACTTTTGGTTCTGTTCCGTGTCTGTCTCCCTCCAAGTTAACGTCACCACCATCACCTCTACCTCGCAGGCTCGCAGCCTAGTTATTCTCTTTGACTCTGACCTCTCCTTTACCCCTCATGTCCATTTGATCCCAAATCCTGCCACTTCCATCTCAAAAACATAGCTCGCATCCGCCCTATTTTAACACCAGACGCGGCTAATGTGCTGGTCCATGCCTTTGTCCGTTATCACCTTGACTACTGCAATCCCCTTCTCAGTGGTCTTACGTGTTTCCAGATTGCACTGCTGCAATCTATAATGAATGCGGCAGCAAGGCTCATTTTCCTGTCCTTCTGCAACTCCCACGCCTCCCCACTCTGTCAGTCGCTGCACTGGCTTCCAGTTAGATATAGGGCTCAATTTAAGATTCTGGTCCTTTCTTATAAGTCCCTTCATAATGCTGCTCCAACCTACCTATCCTCCCTAATTCACAAGTATGTCCTGTTGAGGCCCCTGTGCTCTGCCGAAGACCTACGTCTATCCTCTGTCCGTACTTCCACATCTGATACTCTCTCCAAGACCTCTCCAGGGCTGCATCATTTCTATGAAACTCCCTTCCCTTCTCCTTTAGACTTTCATCCAGTCTCCACTCCTTCAAAAAATCTTTGAAAACACACTTTTTCCAGAAAGCATATCAATTAAACTGTTAGCAGGTTTTCACCTCCCCCCCATGACTGCTCTCCTGCAACTGTCAAAAATAACCTACTAAGTTCTCAGTGAATACTTTTCTAGCAACTTATTTTATTAGCCCGACTTATACCCTTTGTGTCACTATAGCCCACTCCCTCTAGCATGTAAGCTCATTGAGCAGGGCCCTCAACCCCTCTGTTCCTGTGCATCCATTTGTCTGGTTACAATTACGTGTCTGTTAGTCCACCCATTGTACAGCGCTATGGAATTTGCTGGTGCTATATAAATAATAAAATAATAATAATAAAAATAATAATAAAGAAAATGTAGGACCAAATTATTTTAGGAAGGTGCTAACATTCCGCTATGCTGACACGTGCAACTCAAATATCATGACTAGTGAAAAGAAAACATTAATAATACAGTCTGTGCCATGATGCAGAGTGCCGAAAGAAATAGTTCATATTAAAGGTCAGGTTTTTAAAGTCAAAATAATAAGCAATTGTTTTTCTTCAACATGTTAAAACCGAACTGATCCAGTTCTTTTGCATGCCTACTGTGCAGGTCTGTTATTTCAGCGATTATTGCCTCTACTATGACAGTTTTACAGATTCCCTCGGAATGTGCATACATTGCTAATCTTATACGCTGACCTTTGCAATGATAAAGACTAGCCATATAAAGATCCTCATGTAGTTTTAGATACCTCACTCTCACCACTTTTTTTTCAGATGTATGTTTAATTGCGCCCTCCTCTGTCTATGTTGCCCTAGATTATTTCTGGGAAAAATCACAGGATAAACAAGCATCATTTTACTTGCTGCTCATTTGTTGCTTTCTGCTACATAACCAATCATCCCACCTCACATAATTTTCCCATATCCCACCCACCCATTCTAATGTGCTCACTTATCTCATTCCCTTGTTACTTGGTCTCTTCCTTCAATCTCTGTACCACCAACCAACTCCACTCCATTTCCATGTGACATGCCCGCTTACCATCCCATAACAACTGCAGCTTTTTCTCCGCCACTTGCCCACCCCTCTTCATTCCAATGATAATCATCAACTCCATTATGTCACATTATTATGTTATTTCCCTACTTGACTCCACTCGTATGTCTCTAGTCTTGTCTACTGCCTTCAATTTCCATTTTACTTGTCTACCCCTCTCTCATTTCCTTTAGCCACAAGCCTGACCTTTTTCCACTTTTGTGGCAGCCATAATGTTTTGTCTGATAGTAAGTTTGTCTGCTTAGCATGAAAACAAATAGCTTCTTAACATTGAGCAATTTCATTAATATCTGTAGGAAATAGTAAAACATTCTGCAGGAGATGATTACCAGTCATTAAACATGACTTCTTGTAGTTTAGAAACAGCTTATAATCACTAACAATAGAGGCAGCCATTTTAGTGATTACCAATTTCTTGCAAAATTAATGGGACAAAATGGAGACAAACACTTAGTCAGTCATGTTTCTTGTCTTTCACTCCACACACCAGTTCTCACTCCCTTATCTGATTTTCATGTTGCTTGTCTTTTTTCTTCTGTAAGATAGACTATATATTGAATTGTATTTTGCAACCCACAGACATTATTTGGAAGCAGCAGAGATATTTGTATTTTATTTATTATATATGCATATTGCTCAAATGGCAGAGTTTGATACAACTCTGAAACGTCAATAAACAAAATAAGTTGAGTTAATTAAAACAGAGTTCCGACAGATATGTGAAGGCATGTGAAGTTATTAATATAGATCAGCTCATGTGTTAGCAGCTAGTTTGTTCCAGTACACATAAAGTATGGTGAGGATTATGTTACTGTATGCCTCTTGGTGCTTAATTTCACAATGTTGGACCCTGAGGCACTTAGAGATGAAGTCTCTCACTCAATGTCACGAGAACCTGACAAGAATTCAAGTATTGCAGTCAATTTTCTCCCCAAATGATATATAACACTGTCCCTCTTTGTGGAAAATTAGATTTGCAGTGTAAGCATATTTGGCCTTCCTATATCAAAATAGATTCATGTACTTTTGTAATGTCAGTTATAAATCCAATAAACTTTACTAATTGTGTTGCAAAGAATTTTATTACAAAAAAAAAAGTATCTCAAAAATTTGAAATCCTGTTAACTAAAGATTAAAAAAAAAAAAAAAAAAAACTTGCAAAATCTCACCCTGGATATATTCACAACTATTTTTTATGGATTAAGGACTTAAAGCAGATCTTTGTTTTCACAGGGATTACATCTCAGATTACAACATGCAAAGTTCTTAATTTCAGTCTCTTAATCTTAATCCAGTCTTTGCTATTCATTCTTGGTTTCATTTGCCATAGCAAAGCAATGTTTAAAAAAAAAAAACGTAAAAAAAAAAACACTTTCCTCTACTAGGGCTTCAGTGAGTTCCTGTGCATCATGCAGAGCAGCAATAAACAAGCCAGCACTGCTTGATTGATAATCAGATGGATGAATAGTTAGGTTCTCATTTTCAATACCTTGTGTAGTATAGAATCCTTGGGTTAGCCAGGCAACTCTAGTAACTTTATATGGATAGTATGTCAGCACATAGATATAATGTAATAAGTAACACATTCTGTAAAGGTAGATAATTCTAACCTTTTAGGTACCCTTGAATGATAATCTATGCATTGCTTTTCTGTCTGTTCTAATTTCATGTACTAACTTTTCAACACTTCATTTATGTTTATGGCTTAATTTCCTAGTGATGTTAAAGCACTTCTTAAGCACCACTAATAGTGGAAGCCAATTTCAATGGTTTAAAGGGAAGATATTTGAGTAAGTCATGCAGTGTGACTAAAATACTGTATTGAATGATAATTCATGTGTACTGGTGGAAAGATTGAGTACAAAGTACTTAATGTGCAAAAGACTACAGTACAGTATCACTGAGTGCGGACTAGGACTGTGCCAGACAAAACATTACTACTAAAGGTATAACATTCCATAGAACGTGTGAGGGACAAGCTAAAAGCACATGTGTGGCACAGAACACCTATATTGTTGTAGGGGAAAAATATTTAAAAATAAAAAAATATATATTTATCCAAACTTAGTTAATATGTTAACTAAGTAAGGCATACTCTGTGCTTGTTTCAAACTGAGTACTATAACAACAGATGTTGAGGGAGGTCAGAGCAGTGGTCATTTTTCAACCTTAGAACCAGGAAATCAGGTTCTAATTTTGCACAGCATATCGATATGCAATTCTTCCATCTTTCTGTCTATCAATGGAATAAAAACGACTTTCATGGAATGAATTCCAGTTCTGCCACTAGATAGCAGTAACACCCAGGTAAATGAGGATACGTGGACACAAAATCATGATTAAAAATGGTCACTACCTTTGGCAAAGCATACTTTGGCAATTTCATCTGTGCAAATGGTTCTCTCTTGTAGGACACATAGTAGTGTGGCCGACCTCCTGATGTTAACTGCAAAAGAAATTGTTTGAAGTCACTGGTTAGAAAACTGCTCCGGGAATTAACGAGATAGAGAGAAAAGTGTGCAGTCATTCCCACAATAAACTGCAATATTAACACAACTATCTGACACATTCACAAGGTACAAAAACATATTCTATTACAGAGTTCATTCAACAGATAGTATACCATGTTTCTGTAGTGTTACAAATATTTTGAGGTTTGTCCACTAAACCTTTACTCTTTAATTACTTTTGACAGCAAGTCAACAAGTTCAGGCTGTTTTGTTCCTGTTGCTTGAAGCCAACCTATAATAATGTTATTCATTAAAAGTTAAACATGGCAAAAAAAATGGACCAACGTAAGTTGTCTTGGAAAATAAATTACATTGGCTAACTTGAACTAGTACTGATAACTCCCGGATGCTGACTGTCTGTTATACAAACAACAGTGCTTCATATTAACTAGACAAGGCTGATACTGTGACCTTTCCAGTGGAGAATTGGTGTATGTGTTATGAAATGGGAGGGTTAAGGGCATACGTGGGTCGTAATGTATCATTAGAGGTCTTCCTCTAGCTGCCTAATAAATACATTATTTCACTTTCCTACATCCCCTGCACATGTCAGGAAATAAAATCTTAAATTATGTATTTCTATATCTTTAACAATCATATATTTTTTTAGAAAGAAAATCTCTACAAAAACCTTTCATAGCTTACCGAATATCCAGTAGAACATTTTTAAAGGGACACTATAGTCCCCAAAACAACTTTAGCTTAATGAATCAGCTTTGGTGTATAGATCATGCCTCTGAAGTTTCACTGCTCAATTCTCTGCCATTTAGAATTTAAATCACGTTTTGTTCCTACTTATGCAGCCCTATCCAAACATCCTCTGGCTGTGACTGACACATCCTGAATGAAAATAAATGGTTTTATTTTCAATCAGATGTAACTTGCATTCAAAGTTTTTATCTCCTGCTCTGTAAAGTGATCTTTAAAAACACACAGGATGCTCCTGCAGGGTCTAGCAAGCTATTAAAGGGACACTCCAGGCACCCAGACTACTTCTGCCCATTGGAGTGGTCTGGGTGCCAACTCCCACTACCCTGAACCCTACTACTGTAAATATTGCAATTTTTATAAACTGCAATATTTACATTGCAGGGTTAACTCCTCCTCTAGTTGCTACTAGACAGCCACTAGAGGGCACTTACTGGTTTATAGCACAGATCTTCTGTGCTATAGCGTCGCTGGACATCCTCACGCTATGTGAGGACTGTGACGAGACCAATATCGCCGCATTGCATTGGAGGAGCCTGGTTGCCCGCCTGTTGCCTCTGGACTATGGCCCCATGTTAAAAAGCTTGATTTTCCCCTGCAAATACATGAAAGCCGGGTCATTCTGTGCTTGCCCTGTTTGAGCGGTGATACCCCAGATAGCTATGCCATGGAGCCCATTCGTATAATGAAAGACTATGGGAAAGACTTTGGCTCCATGGTAATTGAACTGTATCTGATCTGAGCTATCTGGGGATATGTTGAATGTACCTGTTTTATGCAATGGCTGCACAGTTATATATTTTTATGTATTTTATTGTCTTTTGCTGCCATGTGTTCAATGGAGTTTTGCCTCTGTCCTTGGAGATAATTGGATTACTTCCGAATTATCTCCAGGATAGAAGACTCTGTGGAACTGGTTTTGGGCAGAAAAGCCATGCTTCATTTGGTCACAAAGGACTATCTTTTGAACCACTGGACCAATTTGTATGATTTTGACATATGTTTGTATTTGGAGTATGCTGATTCTGAAAATGTGAATGTGATGCATACTTTTTAAGTTATGAATAATGTGGAAAAACTGTATTTCTCTGCTTGTGATAATTACATTACCCATTGTGTAAGGTAATTGTATCACAGGCAGAGGGGAGGATTTTGTGTGGGAGTGTCTGAGTGTATTGTACGTGTTTATTGGTTGTTTTCCAAAACCCTGTGGGTGGTACTAATGTGTATATAAGAACAATAAACCCACACCTCTGTCTGTTCACTGCTTGACCCCCAACACTGAGCTTTGTCTTGTTCTTGGGGGCATATACTGTATGCTGTTCCAGTTTGACTGCTAGGAGTGTAAACCTATTCGTATGGTTTTTCCTATTCGGCTGTTTACAGCATTCGTATGGTTCCGGTTCAGCTGCTTATGGCATTCATATGCTTCTCCGGTTTGGTGGATTGGTGTCTACAGTAGCTGCCTGTATATCTGGAAGGGGAAGATCTACTAAACGGCTGTTAACTCCTTTTATGCTGGGGGTTCTGGTTCCTACAGCCAGAAGGACAGCTACAGGAGACACCATTTGTTTGGATTTACAAGTTGAGGGCAACACATGTCCCAGTACAGAGACCCTGACAGCACCAGGATGGAACCAGCAGTGGAGTACAGATGTTCTCTGAGAGAGTATGACCATATGGTGTGGTTCCGGCTAAGCTTCTTCGGACCCGATCCACTGGAGAGATCTGTGCAGTTCGTGAGGAACTCAGTGTTCGCGATTATGCTAGACAGGGCAGAGAGAGAGGGCCAGCTGGCACGTTGGGAGGAACTCCAGCGGCAGGTACAGTTATGGGAAGAGGAGAGCAGAGTCTCCATTCCCCAGCAGCAGTGCGACATGCAGGGAATTGGGAGCCCAGTCTCCATTCCCCAGCGGCAGTGTGACATGCAGGGAATTGGGAGCCCAGTCTCCATTCCCCAGCGGCAGTGTGATATGCAGGGAATTGGGAGCCCAGTCTCCATTCCCCAGCAGCAGTGTAATGTATTGGGAATTGGGAGCCCAGTCTCCATTCCCCAGCGGCAGGCTGAGTTACAGGGGACATAGATAGTTGCTCCTGTCCCCCAGCAGCGGAGTAAATTGCAGGGAATTGGGAGCCCAGTCTCCATTCCCCAGCGGGAGATACAGCAGGGAATTGGGAGCCCAGTCTCCATTCCCCAGTGGGAGATACACCAGGGAATTGGGAGCCCTGTCTGAGTTACAGGGGGCAGAGAGTTACAGGGGGCAGAGATAGTTGGTCCTGGCCCCCAGCAGCAGTGTGTGTTACAGGGAATTGGGAGCACAGTCTCCATTCCCCAGCGGCAGAGTTTCCTACAGGGAATAGAGAGCCCAGTCTCCTTTCCCCAGCAACAGGACTCTGTATTGGGAGCGGAGACAGTCGGTCTCCCTCCCCCGCAACTGGAAGTATGTATGGGAGAGGAGCTTGGTACCCCCTCTCTCCAGCAGCAGCTTAATGTACCAGGGGGAGACAGTAAGCCCCACAACCGTGCAGATGGGACCGTGGTCTCTGCACTCACAGCACAGGGGGTAGGGACGGTCGGTCCTGCCCCCCAACGACAGGGCTGTTTAGCCAAAGGGGAGACAGTCGGTCTCCCCCTGCAGCAGCAGAACTGTGTATCTAAAGGGGAGACAGTCGGTCTCCAGCAGTAGAGCTGTGTATCTAAAGGGGAGACAGTCGTCCTCCCCCTCCCACAACCAGGCTCCAACCAGGCTACTTCCACGGTGGCGCTGGCACCCGAACAGAGTACCGCTTGCCCACTCAGCAACCCACCAAGTCAACCTACTAGTCCCCTGCACAGATGTGGTGAGGCACCTGGACATGGACAAAGTTCTTCTCTACCCAGGTGTAGTAACCAGTTATTGTGGGTGGGCTGTATTACTGATTGTGTTTTGTGGGTGGGCTGCTGGACTAACCAGGGCACTGACCGGCAGGAGGTCAGATACCCTGTTAGTCTGTTTGGAAAAGGGGAGAGATATGACGAGACCAATCTCGCCGCATTGCATTGGAGGAGCCTGGTTGCCCGCCTGTTGCCTCTGGACTATGGCCTCATGTTAAAAAGCTTGATTTTCCCCTGCAAAGACACGAAAGCCGGGTCATTCTGTGCTTGCCCTGTTGGAGCGGTGATACCCCAGATAGCTATGCCATGGAGCCCATTCATATAATGAAAGACTATGGGAAAGACTTTGGCTCCATGGTAAGTAGCTGCCTGTATATCTGGAAGGGAATATCTCCTAAACGACTTTTAACCCCCTTTTATGCCTGGGGGTGCCGTTACAAGGACCTCCAGCATTGCTGAAATCCCCATAGGAAAGCATTGAAAGCATCTTTCAATGCTTTCCTATGGGGAGGTCTAATGATCCTGTGTGGCATTGTCGCACATGTGCATTAGGTCTCCCCCACCGATGGCTGCGCATGCTCAATAGGTCTCCCCTGCCGGATGACGTCGGTGGGGGAGGAGCGTGGGCAGACCCTGAACCAGCGCTGAGGGACATCGGCAGTAGATAAAGGTAAGTCACTGAAGGGGTTTTAACCCCTTCAGCAATCTGCGATGGGGGTGGGAGGGAGAGGGGATCTGCAGAGCCAGGAAAACGGATTGTTTTCCTGGCACGGGAGTGTCCCTTTAACAGAGCAGGGGATATGAACTTGTAAATTCAACATGATTTGCAGGAATGGAAGTATAAACATTAGATGACTCTTTACAGGAAATGTTTAGGAAGACTGTCTTTTCCTTAATATGTATTTTGCAACTATTTTTAAATCTATTTCAATATTTATTAGACAAAAATACAAATTTTTATTATATTACAAAATGTATTTGTGTTTGTTTCAGTGCTAAAATAGAAAGGGTTTGATTTTGTACTAACTAGTTGGGTCAGTGAGATTGTAGGGAATTATAGAGAAGGTTAGAGACAAACAAGATAGGGCAAACATTTTCGGTTAGTTTCTATTTTAAATATTTTTGCAGCTGACATGCTGATTTTAGCGACAGTTATGTGTCTTGGCAAAGATAATTAAAATACAGAACTCTGTGCAATTTCATTTTTCAGGCATTTTGTTGTGACCATGAAATTAATTCCCCTCTTGGGGGGTTTGGAATCAGGGTCTCGCCTTCTGATTTATAAGTCAATGTCAGTTCTTTTTTAATACCCGGATTTGTACCAACTTCTTCATTTATAAACAGATAGAACATTTTTTAGACCTTCCCAATGCAATTCTTCAACCAACACAATTATCTAAACTTTCAGCCGCTCCATTCGCTGAGAAATACTCAAGGGAAACAATTAGAGCAACAGAGATAAGCTAATTTAATCCAGAAAACCATAATTAGTCTTAAATGTCAGTACCCAAAAAAATTTGGAAAACCTACAAACTTTTATTTTGTCAACAGGGTCCAAACTCTCTCGGAGCAAGCCCAGCAGACAATAAGGTAATTTTACGACCTATTAACTTTAATGCAACATTGAAAATGCCTTCACTTTAATAATTAGAAAGAAGATTCCTGGCAGAAAAATAATAATGTTTGTTTCTTCCAAATAAGGTTTCACTGTGACATGTACCAAATGAGAAGACTGCAGAGACTCAGGTTTAATTCATACAGCACAAGTAATATAGGTACAAATTGCAATATATTGAAATGATTAGTTGTTTTTTAATAGAAATTGGCACATCTGAATTGCGACAATTTTTTGCAATCACCAGACATAAGTAGCAATGACTAAATTCATTTATTTATTTTTAATACATCTCCTTTTTAAATTTGTATTTAGATACACGTCGCTTTGATGTCACATTAATCTTTTGAACAAGACACAAACACAGAATTCCTCCTTTCCATTAAATTGAGCTCATAAGTGTCAGTGCCAGTAGGGATTGACAAATTTTGTTCAATCACTGAGCTCCCATACACGTCAATGGGATTTAAGTACGTGCAAACACATGATCACAAGTAAAAACTCACTAGCTGTGCTCATTAGATAATCCTGAAGTCACCGGTGAGAGCTCAAGAGCCAAAATGGCGGTCCTCACTATGTGGCTATGGTGGTGGAGTAATCTGTATTTTTATAAATAATATAAAATATTTTATTTTGCTAAAACAACTTTAGCTTAATGAAGTGGATTTGGTGTATAGATTATGCCCCTGAAATCAAACTGCATAGTTCTCTGCCATTTAGGAGTTAAATCACTTTGTTTATGCAGCTCTAGCCACAGCTCCCAGCATGTGACCTACACAGTCTACTTACACACTTCCTGTAAACAGAGATCTAATGTTTGCACTTCCTTCACTGCACAGTCTGTTTAATTTAGAATTTTTAGCCTCCGCCTCTGTTAAAAGCCTGCTGAAGCCTGCCTGAGCCTCCTGTGTGTGTTTAGATTTTAATTAAGAGTGCAGGAGATAAAGGCATTTCAAAATGAATACAGTGTGCTGATTGAAATTGTAACTATTTTTCCATTAAGGCTTTATGGGTCACCGCCAGGGGAGGTGTGGTCAGGACTGCCTTAACAGACACAAATGTGATTTAACTTCAAAATAGCTAGAGAGAAGAATACATTCTGGGGTCCAAGATGAGAAATAATTAAATCAAATTGAATCACTAGAGCAGAAATCTCAAACTCTGTCCACCAGATGTTGTTGAACAAGTTCAAATATTCTCTGGCCATCTATTGCATTTAGACAATTTTGAGAGTTGCTGGCTATCAGCATCTGGGGTGTGGGCAGAGTTTGAGATTCATGAACTAGAGTACAAGGCAATATATTGCTGTAATTATCACGTTCGCCTTAAATTTTTGCGTAAAACACAGATATCTCATGCTTTCCAGTGAAGGAGATAGACAGTTTCAATTACTTATCAGAAAAAAAAATCAGTACAATCTAACAATTGTGTCTCACCTGAACAAAGACATACTCATCTTGGACAATGAGAGAGTTGGTGTCAATATTTCCTGGGAAAGGCTTGGTCCTCACTGTCTCTGAACAATTGTGCATTCGACAAACTATATATTGGGAATCTAAGTAAACAAACAAACAAGAAAATGTAACAGATCACATGAGAAAAAAACGGATACTACTTGAAATTATACATACAAGATCAATACACCCAGTTCTTTCTTAAAAATATAACAATGATAAAAATAAAAAAAAATTCACCAGTATCATCAATGCTGTTATAAAGACACTAGTATGAGCAACAAAAAGACTAGGAATATTGTCAATTTTACCATCCTTAGGTGTTTTAAAAGAATAGATCATACATTATGTTTACGGGCAAAAAGTAAATATACTGTAACAATGATTATGCGTTCCACGAATATCAACTACTGAATTTCCCCTAAAACATAAATATCTGATACAATCTCAAAATAAGTGTTCATTTGAAGTACAATTTGTATTTTATTACTGAATGTTAAATGTACCATTTCTTGCAGAACATGACTTAATATTATTATAACTTTTGGAAATGGAAGTTTATATAAATATTTATTATGGTATTAGTTTATGCATGTTTAAGCTATCTTGGAGAGTTTGGCTATGTATATTAAATAAAATTATAGAGTGATGGATGCAGTTCTATTTATTAATAAAGAAAAATATGCAAAACTTATTTTTTAATGTAAATCTCAAATAAATCACAGTATATCACCACATGCCACAGTATAAAATATGTTTCAGCTCTGAAAGATAGTGTTTTGACATCTCTAATGTTGCCATGAGCAATATAAAAATGATCATATTTTGTCACGTTTTAGCTTTCCAGCCCTTGTTCCTGAAGGTTTTGCATAAAAAGCACAAACAGGTTCCCTCATTGCTTTTTTGAGATAATAGTCCGATGTAAGGTAAATGAACAAGTTCTCAGATAAATTAGATATTTTTCCATGCCAAGTTGGAACTGATCTGTATGCAACAGAATTTTTACTGTAAAATTGTTTCCTGCTAAATATTCCTCTTCTCAGAATTTAGGACACCGTTAGACTTCATGCGTGGGTGGGAAGCTCTCACTGATGGTCGATAGGCATTTAGCGCTGTTTATTTGGCAATATCTCTTTCCAGGATCCGTTCAGCTTAAAATTGGGAAGAGTACTACAAACAGATGGAAGATTCATAGCCCTGACCTCCCAGCAAGGGATTCAGACATGATAAATGTTCTTGCAAGTACCACAGTCAGACTTGCTAACACCAACGAAGAGGCAGACAGCCTATATGTTCTTTTTTTCTGCCTATACTGATGAAGAATACACAACATTTACTTTAACAGTTTGAGAACCAATTGCAAGGGTAATATATTTTCCACTGTTGACATTGAAGAGTTAATCTGTGATAAATCTGTACAGAAATGTACAAATGCTTGCCAGACTTGTGTAGGTTCCTTCCCAACGCTAAACACTAACTTGCACAAAACAACACAGCAACTGAGTTGCAAACCATGGCCAACACCAATGATCTAGTGCAGTGCAGAATTAATAAGCTTACTTCTATAAATGATGGGGTATGTAGTGTTATGTGCTCAAAATGAGAACTGAGAAATAAATATAATATAGTGTAGTATGTTGATAATAATGAGTAGTGCAGTAAAGCAAAAAGGCTACCCTCACACAGAATAGAGTCTAGCTGGGAAAGACTCAGATCTCTCAGGTGGATGTGTACTATGATGGCACAATACCTTTTCAATCCTTCAACCAGAAAAGCTAAAATGAAGAACCAAAATTGATTAATTGAGTGTGATACATCTGGTATTAAATAAAGTAAAAACTGGTCACCTTAAAACAGAGCCTTCCTAAACCTAGGTGGAAACACACGTGTCTGTAAGGTGAGCAGGTTTCAGGTTCCTGGTCTATATCTCTTATGTTGCTATATCATAGCTTACGGTTCAAACTTTATACCTAGTTGACAGCTGTTAAAAATCACTTAACATTTATGCATCTTTAAAGGGACTAATAAACAGGCAAAAGGAAAAAAAAACTCATGGTCTCCAACTAATACTTTTAAGATAGCAAAAGCAATGAGAAGAATCCCAGCATGGAATCCATGCTGGCAGATGGATAGGCTGTACATTCTTCTGATGAATGTGCAATTCAAAACAGTTAACTGATTTAAAAGGGTATCATGTTAACTAGGAAATTAAAGCAGATGTTGAATGACAAAGAAAAATGGAGTGTCTTTGCAGGAGACTGGAAACCATGATAGCTGGCCAAGATTGCTGATCTACTGAGTCTAGACTGCAGGTATAGAAGCAAAGGGAGAATGTGTGAGTAGACTAATTGAAGGCTCCATGTATTGTAGGGTGTCTGTATTTTGTATTCCCTCTATTTGTATCCAATATAATGTTTTCCAGGACGCTGATGATCCACCCCAGACACATTCTAAGCAGAACAAGAGTTCAGCTGTGAAATATTAGGACCTGCAAATTTTCAGAATGGCAATGCCAAATCACGAGGGACTAATTGTGAAAATATCATCTGTCTTTGGTTGTAACACTCACTGCTGAGATCCAAACTACCTCTGGAAGCAACATCAGCACGATAACAGTTCATTGATGGTTTCATAGAATTTGTTAACATGCCCAGCAGCCCCATAAAAGCTTATGAACTCCGACACTATGCCAAGCATTAACGCTGGACTAATGTATCTCACTCCATCTGGCTAGTAACTTCCTGTCTATGTAGTATCAATACAGTCTGGAAGAGGAAGAATAAGACACAAGGGCTTTTTTTGGGGGTTCTTCATTATAGCGAAGCGACTAGATAAAGAAGATTCTTGTAAAAACCTGGTTATACAGGTATATGCACACTTATCCTTGCCAGGTATGAATGATTAAATGTACAAACCCATTCCTTTTTATCCTTAAACTGGGTGCAGCTATCTGACAAAGTCAGTTTTCTATCCTTTTTACCTGGTGGTAAGCATTGAGATAATTCAGTAAATAATCTTCCTATATCTCCTACTCAATTGCAATTTGCTCCCTAATACTAATTATTAATGAAAATAATTAATAATAATAATTACTGTATGTTCACAGGATTTATTTTTTTCTACAGTGAGCTTAGTGCAGACTGGGATATAGCTGACAGGTGTCAATCCTAACGTCCCAATGTTTGAAAAACAAGTAAGTGTTTAAAAATCCTAACGTCCATATAACCGACTGTGGAGGTGGGTTTACAGCAGAAGTTGTTTTTACAGGTGAACAGTGAAAGGGGACCTACCCACACAAGTTCTTGTATTACACGCACATGCACTTGGGAACACACAAATACACAAACAGACACACTTCATCTTTACCTTTTGCAATAACTACGCAAAAACAAACAAAAAAGGCATACCAATTGGTATTTCTGGTAATTGGCAATCCAGATATTAATGTATAGTTGTGAAATGCTCTGACTCTTTGATACAGAAGCTATAATTACTGGTAATTACTGTGGAATACATCTTACGCAAAAATGTATTTAAAACATAAAGGAATGTGGAAAAGGAAAACAGAGTTCACATGTTTCGAACTTTTTTGTTGCTAATTTAATTTATAATGCTAAATATATAACAAACTGTAAGGAATAAACCTTTCAAACAGAGATACTATTGTCCTCTCCATGGCACGGTGTCTTGGCAGAGATCTACGCCTGACAGATGGTGTTTCTCCTCGTTCCTCTCATAACTACCAAATTAGTTTAGTTCCAAAGCCAAAAAATGCACAAATTCCTAAGCACACTCCGGGAATTCATACAAATGTGAAGAACTTTGCTACAACTTTCCAACAAAATAGCACATTCAATTATATGTTGATGTTAAAGGTGCAAAATTAATATCTGTGCAGACTTAGTTAATATGAGTTTTAAGCTGCAAAAATAAGAGAAACCTGCTGATTATGAAAAGCAAACACCATTGGTAAATATGGGCCACCTGTGGTGATATGTATATAAGTGAATGCCAGGCATAGTTAAAAGTAAACACATTAATGAAAGAGGGGAACATGGATGGTAGGTTATTGGTACTTTATTGATGATCTGCCGACATGCACAGAAGAGCAAGTCTAGAGGTGGTGCTATCATACATTATTTTTAAGGACCCTCGATGAACCATGTAGCATCTCATTGTGAGCCAAGAAGAAAGACATTTTAATAATTGTGACACTTTTGTGGTTACTCGCTGAACTTCACATTTTTACATTGTAAGTCAAAATTGCTGAACTATACATTTTCCATGTTAGCTATGTCTTCAGTTCAGTTACTTTGGCTGGAGGGAATACTCCACGCACCATAACCACTACAGTAAGTTGTAGTGTTATAATACCAGTACTGCCCTTCCCAGCCCCTCCCCCCCCCCCCCATTGTAAGCAGTCTAACTATTTTACAGTGGCCTTACTTCTTACCTTATATTTTACAGTAGCTTACTTCTTACCTCGTTATACCCACTATTACTTCAGTCAAAGACGAGAGCTCCAAAACTTCTATTTGCTTGCCTGCACTAAGTACTGCACTACAGGGCAAGCTCATTGGCTGGGAGCATCAGCCGATCCCTCTCACACAATCAGATAAACCCTGACATACCAGGCTTATCTCAGACAGCCAGAACATTTGTCTGAAGTAGTAGAGGAAGGGAGTGGCCTCTTGCAGAACTTGGGTTAGATGTCAAAGTTTTCTAAAACAGTTTGACTACTTACAATGTCTCCATGTCACTTCACCGAGCTACTGCACACTACAGTGGTTATGGTGTGTAGTTTGTTAATTTAACATTTTCAATGTTCTCTGATTATTGTATTACCAAATGTAATTATTTAAATTCTTTGCTGAAAATGGCAAGTTTTATTGTGTAATTTAGATTTGTAAATTGCTTGTGAACGGCACCTAAAGTTTACTTGCATTCTCTCTTAAAATAAATATGGTTTACCTACATAAGCCAATTGCTGGGAATTTAATAAGAAGTTAAACTTAAGTTAAAATAACTAAACTGAAAAAAAATAGTCTTTACAGATTTTTCCAATTCAGCTATTCTGACTTTTTTCAATTATCAATAATTTCTGGAATAGTGAATAACTATATAAAATAAATAAAGCTTAAATATGTTTAGCATTATTTAAACTACATTTAACATAAGGTCAAGTTTTTATTTTATGATTCTTTTAAACTATGCCATAGTTGAGGAGGAGATAGTTTTGGAGACTTTTTCTGATTATCCCAGCATCAGATGGCTGGAACGTACACCCTTCGAACCATGTAGCAGCTTAATAGACAGTTTCATATAGGATTAAGGATTTAATTGTTGTTGTCACATTGGGGAAGAATAAGAGAATATCTACAATAAACCAATGCATAACTGTTTTATTAAATAGTTTTTCTTCATCCAATTCTAATTAATACATCTGAAATTAGCATACTGTTACTTGTACATACAGGAAGGATTTAATGAGAGTGATGTTTGACTTTAGAGATGTCCCGAACAGTTCGC